>NC_050460.1:1171910-1471910 GCF_903995425.1 Onychomys torridus | reverse complement strand
GAGAGGGAGAAATAGGGGGACAGGGATGGAGGAAGGAGACAAAATGGAGTCAAAACTCCAGCGTCATCCTGAGTGTTACTTCTTCCTGCAAGGTTCTACCCACCACTGGTTCAGAACCTTCCCAAAGGGCACCACAAGCTGTGTACCAAGATTTCCAATACATGATCCTGTGGGGACAGTTCACATAAAACCACAGCATTGCTTTTTAAGATATATTATTAGATATAGCACATGTAGAAAATAAACAGTATAATGATTGTGAAATAAAACTTAATCAGCACTGGGCAGTGATGGCACACACCTTTAATTCCAGCACTTGGGAAGCAGAACCACATGGATTTCTGTGAGCAAGATCCAAGACAAGCACCAAACTACACAGAAAAACCCTGTCTCAAAAAGCCAAAAATAAACAAACAAATAAATCTTAATCAGAATGTGAGAGCCCCCTGTGCTATATGCTTTTTAGTCACTCCTTAAGGATAAATTAAACTTTAACCCCATGGTCTTAGTCACTGTTCTACTGCTGTGAAGAGACACCATGACCAAGGCAACTCTTATAAGAGAAAGCCTTTGACTGAGGTCTTGATTACGGTTTCAGAGGTTATTCATCATCGTCATGGAGGGGAGCAGGGCAGCTGGCAGGCAGGTGCTGGAGAAGTAGCTGAGAGCTACACCCTGATCCACAGGCCAAGAGTGCAACCTCAAAGCCCACCCACAGATGACACACTTCTCTAACAAAGCCACAAATTAATTTTTTCTCAAACAGTGCCACTCTCTGATGATTAAGCATTCAAATATGGGCATCCAAGTATGGACATATAGGAGCCATTCTTATATAAACCACCATGCCCATCAACTGGTTTTGCTATTTTTTTATTTATTATAAGTGACTATATATTCATTCTATTTGCTTGTATCTGGCTACTTTGACTCAGCATCATTTCAGAAAAATTCACATATTATAAATAAGCCACCCACGGTGATGTATAATGCTGCATTATGTATAATATAATTATTCCTGAAGTGTTATTAAAGTAGCAGCATTGGTGTCATTAACATAAAACCACCTGGGTGTGGAAGTGTTGTGAGAGTGTAACTAGCTTGGTGTCATCCCTCAAAGTTGGTGTTTTCCATCTTTTTTTAAAATGTTAACCATCCTAGTGAACAATCATTGGTTTTAAGTTGATCAAGCGCCCAATAAACTCACACCAAGCAAAAGTCTTTATTCAAGAGACTCCATGCACTAGGGAGTCTCACCAAGAAGGAGTCTTTGACATCAAGCTCAATGAAGAAGTGTGGTTTGAGTGAACACACAGATGTATGTTAGCACAGACAAATGTATCTATTCTAAATCCTGCCTTATCTTCAAAAAAACATTTAATTTGGTAGCCAAGAGCTACGAGCATAGCTTGATGTTCATGATGTGAAAGCTGCCATTCTGATGATGAGAGATTGTAGGATAAAGGAAAACAGGAAGGGCTGTATTTTGTTTACCAATTGGACTTTCATAGCCGAAAGAGAAGGCTGACTTGTACCTTCTTCACCTTTGCAGGGTCTCCGTTTTGGTGCCTATTGGATATTGTTCCTATAAAGAATGAAAAAGGAGATGTAGTCCTATTCCTGGCCTCATTCAAAGATATAACAGACACTAAAGTGAAGATTACTTCAGAAGATAAAAAAGAAGGTACGTTTGGCTCTCATAAAACATAGACATCTGGCAAAGCATTTTGAAATTGTTCACTCAAATATTTGAAAAAGAAAAAAATGCCCTTTTTGATAGCAGCAACTGATAACTATTGATAGCTCTTAGTCAATATTTTATATATATATTCAAAAATCATGGAGATGTGTATTTACGTTCTCATTTTTGTAGTGACCACTCACTTGACAGGAGCAAGAAGGTCACATATCTCTGTGATTCACATGAGGACCAGATAACAACATAATAATGTTTCCTCCCTCTTCATTTCATCAGGAAGTAAAGATGTATTGACTAGATAAATGACATTAATGTGATGGGTAGATGTGCAGTGTGATGGTTGTTTGATGGGATGTTACCGACAGCCATGTTCCCTGTACCATATAGCATGCACTGTACTGTAAATTCATTAGAAATCACAAACAAGCTTTGCAAACATCTTTAAAAGTCTCTAAGAGCACACACACACACACACACACACACACACACACCCTTCTGTCCTTTAGTTGCTTGTTAAAAAATTGCTTGTATTTCAAGTTGTGTAACAAAAATCAACAATGGGAAAATGCTAATAATGTTATAAACAGAAATGGGGTCTAGTAATCAGAGGAAAAGAGACCGTTCTGTGTGGGTTTCTGTGTAGGAAGTTGTTTATCAGAACTATTGGCTTGATATTTCAATCCTTTTAGGAGTGGACTCCACTTTTAAAAATGTGTATGAGTGTTTCCTATATAGTGTCTTGTGGAATGACAATCCAAGGGAAAAGATACTAAGTTTGGTTTTGGACTTCTGCTTTTTGGATCTTTGCAAATGACAACTCTCCTGAGTATTGAAAGGTAGAGATAGTGGAAAAAAAACAAAAAACTCTCAATGAGGTGTGGTCCCACTCAAGCTTATACGCAACGCTACAGTCCATCTAAGTGACATAAATTAAGTATGTATTAATTATTTAATTCCTTACAGAAGTTAATGATGGGCTTCATTTAAAAACTGAAAAGTGTGTGCCTTCTGTTTAAACAAGTACTTGAATCATCAATTGCTACATTGCTAGGGTTTTATTTGGAATGAAGGAAATCACGCTTTTTAGAAAGGCCTACTGGCTGTGGAATGTGGTAGAGACTCAGAGTCATTTACAGCACTGTGGATTGTTTGTACCTGTGAGTTTTCAACTAGTGGTCCAGTGTGAGTTTACATCTCACTGTGTGTGTATGTGTTGTGGAGAGAAGTGGGATGGCCTCAGCAGAAAGCTTCTATTCAAAAACAAAGTGGAAACTCTCATGTCTTTGTCCATGTTTACAACTGTATTTCATTTAGCAAGAAATGCTGTTACTCTTTTCCCTATCTGTAAAGCATATTTAATATAAATTTTCAGTCTGTACATTAATGAATTTGAAGACCTAAATTCTTGGTGATCTGAAGTCATTCCTCCCAGTTAAATGTCCTGAAAAGAAAATTAAAACATTATTCTGTAAGTAATTATTGTAAGTTAGTAAATGTTGACAAAGGCTTTCTGATCACAGAATTCTCAAAGGGGTGGAACAGAATGAACAAAATCTATTTAGGTTGAAAAGTAAGCATTTCTGAATTTAGCGACTGCTAAAAGTTTAGGGTTGTTTGTTTGTTTGTTTGTTTGAGCTGAGGATTGAACCCAGGGCCTTGTGCTTGCTAGGCAAGTGCTCTACCACTGAGCTAAATCCCCAACCTGAAACTTTAGTTTTTAAGATTTATTTGGATATAATATTGAATAAATGTAATAAAATAGATTTAATTTTAAAAGTCATATTTAATATTTAATATAATTGTGGGAAATCAATAGTGAATTGAATAATTCTGCAAATGCTAACTAAACAGCACCCATCCACAGCAAAGCTGGTATTTGGGATGTCACCATCCACAGCTCAGCTCAAATCCTGCAACTTCCAGCTGGAGACAAGCAGCATGAAGAGAGAAGCAAGCCTTTGAATCTGTGTGAATTTGCGAGGGACCTGTGAAGGGGACATGCACAGAAGAGATGTTACTGGGAAGTTAAGAAAGAAGAAGACAAAGATATGCTCATAGGAGTGTGTCACAGAAAGATGCTGCTCTACTTCTATAAAGCGGCCTCCCGAGAGTGGTAGAAGGAACACTCGACACTTCTTACATGTGTTTTTGCTAACTTTACTAACTCCCTGATGCAAGGCCATTGCATTAAACCAAAGAGACACAGCCATGGTGCTTCATCACATGTTGTTAGCCCGTGTGAAGCAGGTTTCAATTATTTAAGCATCAGCTAATAAAGCCTCCCCCCAGCCCCTGCCAGCCCAACTACTTACTTGGTACCATATCCCTTTAACATTCTTGAGGCCTCTCGTCAAGCTGCATTTGCCTGAATACTCTCAGGTAAAGTGTACTCCTTCCTGTCTGCTTCTTCTGGTCCTCAATTTTCCCACTTGTGTATCTTTGTCATCACTATTCCTCATAGAAATCCTTGCTCTTTAGTTTGGTTTGAACTTAGCATGCAGTGAGCAACCTTCCATGGACTATCTTTGCTGTGATGCTCTCTTCTCCCTTTTTGTATTGATGTACACAACCTGGTTGTCTCTGTTTACCTCTCTAAGAGAGGTGGGACCTGAGTGAAAGGAGCCCATAAATTAGATGGATTAAAGTCTAAGCAATAGCCAACTTTATTCAAAGCATCAGATAATTTATTCTCTGAGGGTTAAGAAGAGCCACATGAGTAAAGTATCCAATCACAAGGGCAAGCTGCACATGGTGGACAAGCTGCTTGTGGCAAAAACATGTTTTTCCATAGAGGCATTTAAACAAATATCAGTAGCCAGTTGTAATGAATCATCTGAAGTGAACTCACTCCTATCTGCTGCACCTGGGGGAGGCACAAAAATTTAGTACTAGAACAACTTTTTCTCTCTTTAAAAACTGAGGTCATAAGACTCTTGTCTTGGTTTCTCTCAAAAGCATGCAGAAATCTCACATGACTCCATTCTTGGACCACATTCCTGACAATCGCATTTTTGCCAAGTCACTGAAGGCTGACACTGCTTCATATGTCTCAGAATGTCCCATAGTGCCTGGAACATTACAGACACTGAATCAGTTGCTGATTGGCTGGTTTTCCTAGAGGATGTTTGCTTATATATCAGTGTTTTCTAAAATTCCTTTCCTCCCAGCTCATTTATATGTGTTTGGACTTTACAAAATTGTTTTCACAGCAGTTCACTCTTGACACTAATTCAGTTTTTCATTCAGACCAATTGAGCTTAATAACATATGCTGTGCTTTTCCAGGCACAAAGCCCAGTGCCATTATTTTCACTTATTTCTTTTGGTGTTCCCCAGACTTGCTGTGCTATGATGTTATGTGACCACAGCATTGTCAGTTATCACCAAGTCAGGGAAACCAAATTACAGTTCCTAAAATGGGAGCAGAGGGGGTTTCAAATTTATTTTGAGAATCTCCCGGGGAAAGGAGGGATGGATGAAGCTTTTAAATTTTTTTCCCATGGTGATACTAACTGTGATTCACATGCGATGTCATTCATAGTCCAACTTTGCCAAGCCCTTGTAATAAGTTGTCATGGTCAAGTACAGTGACTATAGTCTGATATTGCAACTATACCTGGACAAATGACTAAATGACTTTGGAAGGAAGATATAATGATTATGTTACTGAACATTAGCTGTGCATTACATACAGGTATGAGGTCCTGAAAACCCCAAGACTACATAGTTAAGCAGTAAGAGCTTACTCTTGTTTTAGAATGTCTGTGCTGAATAGCTAAAACAGCGGTTCTGGTGAACTTGTGGTGTTCTCTTGTCTATGCTCTGTATGCTGGTTCAGTCCTATTTGTGAGCTCATTCTTTAAAGATGCCTGTTGCACCTGTGGAAAGCATGGAGGATGAGGGACAAGGCATTCCTCAAGTGAGGCTTTGCCTTTCTTGGTAGGAAAGAATGCTCTTGTCTCACCTTCTCCAAGCATTTCATCACCATACCATTGACTGTACTCTGTCTCGTGGTCAGGGTCTTTCTAGCTGCAAGAGATGCTAGAAAATCAAACTTCTTTGATTTCTGGTTTAACATTTAGTAATTACTTTAGTAAAAAAGTATAAGAAAAATAATCTAGAAATGAGCTTGAGTCAACAAATCAGAGCATTTATGAAACTATTCAATGGTTATGATTTTATGTCTACCAGTCTGAGTAAGCATCCAGCAGTGTGGAAAGGCAAGAATGAGAGGGAGCATGTGCACTGACCATGGCCCCAGTGTGTGAGAGGCACAAAAAGCATAGATGCCCATGGCCATCAGATCTGACTTCATAACTTCCTACCAGGTCCTAAGGCTTCTTATGAAGTCAAGCAGAGAAAATTGAAGTGAGTTCAACTGAAGGCTGGACTCCTCTGAGTTCCTTTCCCAAACCCTTGCCACCACAACAGATTATCAGCATAGCTGATATTCCCTGGGATCATTCTTGTTGTTGTTGCTGTTGTTCTAATTACAAATTTTCAGTTTAAGTCCTTAATACTCAAATATGGTCCAGAGAACCGAATGACATATCAGCTTTTCTGGATGCTTGTTAGAAATATAGACTTTCAGGCCCCATATTAGAATTTGCACTTCAGTAAGATCCTAGAGAATCAGGTACACACCAAGACTGAGAAGCCCTGCCTTCACATAATCTCAAGAGAGACATCTGACCATCCAAACAGAAGAATCTGTGTTCTGCCTACTCCACTATAGCACCCCATTCTTTGCTCACCCAGCCTTTATGCCTATCTGAAACAACTTACAAAGGTTATTTTCCATTGTTAGTTACTTCCTCTATTAAAGCTTAAGCTCATCAGGATTCTTTCTCCATGTTTACAGAGTGAGTGTCTGGCATGTAGTAAGTGCTCAATAAATGTTTGATAGATGTCTGAATGATAGATAACTATATAAATGTATAAACAAAGTCCAATTTGAGAAACTGGGATCTTCAGTGCTATACAACATTATAATATTCTTGCTACTTTATAATCCTTGGATCCTAATTTTGAAAGGTACATGTCTCAGGTGTTCAAGCCAATAACCACATGCTTACATTCAGCTTTATTTAACCCATAGTTACTCAAGCCTACTCTCTCTCAACGTGTTCCTACAGCTGGTATCAAATAAAGCTTTTTGATTTTTGTTGATCTTTCTATTTAAGAATATCCATTTGGTCATATTTTGAAAGATTGTTGAAATCATTTGTTAAAAATTATAAAAATATTATCCAGAAGGATAAGCATTAAGCCACTGATGAACTATTAACTAAACTTAAGCTGATTTTATGTACTTTGGGTATGTTCATTCCCTTTGGACCATCATGATGACCTTTTTCCTTGTTGAAGGATTATTGTTTTACTGCTGCTCAGAGTCTCTGCCTTGTGTCTTTTCCTTAACTAATTCCATCTAAGCCTTTTATTTGCACTGTCCTTTTGCTCCTTGAATTAGCACTTCCCCTTTTTGTGTGCTATCATCTCATAATGTAACTTTTTTAGAAAATGCAACTGGAGAATTTTATGTTGGAATGACTTTTGTGTGCCTCTGGATTATCAAAGACTTTTAAGCAACACTGAAGCTGGTGTTTTGGAATTGGATATCATTCAGAACTCAACTTGAGGCCCTAATGGATGGGCTATTTGCATTTAACACATATTATCATATTGTCTTGCATCAATGATCTGATCCGAGAGGGGAAAGCTGGGGCTTACAGTTTTCCAACACTTAATGAATGATGTCTTCATTAGCTCAGGAATGGCAGATACTCGCCTTGCTGATGGCCATTGCCTTCTGTTTTTCTAGTTATCAGATTCTATATAGGATTCAGGACCTGACTACAGAACCTCAAAAGTTGTTTCCTCTCACAGTTTTAGGCACACATGTGATATTAGATTACATAGAAACTCATATTTACCAGCCTCATCTAGCTCACCAGCATCACCAGATTTGTTTCTCTCACTATTTATTTTTACGCATTAAACTAAAATATTTTCACTCTAATAATGACAAATGATTATGTGAGTATGATAGTCACTCCAGAAAGACAGAAACATATACCAGCAAAACTCATTTTCATGCAGATGATGGATAAAATTTCTATCTCCAAACCGGAAAACAGCTATACTGACTGAAGGACTCACTAGCAGACCCCTTGAGTCTGATGTGCGCCTGCAGCTTCCACTGAGTCATGTTAGCCTCTTGTTGAACAGAAAATGGCTGATGGAAGAGAACACGCTGTCAGGTCTTCCAGGAACTGGTTATATGTGACATTTTACACATCATCTAATCACTTCCTCCTCAAGAGAAGCCTCTGTGTGCCTGAGAACTTTGCAGATAGAATGGGGAACTAGAAGTCAACCTGACATACACGAAACTCTCTGGGTTTGGGGTTTAACTTAGTGTCTGAGTAAGTGTTCCATTGCTATGAAGAGACACCATGGCCATGACAACTTATAAAAGAGAACATTTAACTAAGGCTGGCTTACAGTTCAGAGGTTTAGTCCATTTTCATCAATGGTGGGGATCTCGGCAGTATACTTGCAGGTGCTGGAGAAGTACCTGTGTGGTGATATTTATCTGTGCTGAAATGTGATATTTTATTTGTATGTTAATAAAAAAAGTTTGCCTGGAGATCAGAGGTCATAGCCAAGCCATAAACAGAAGTCAAGTGGTGGTAGCACATGCCCTTAATCCGATCACATGGATGTGTTCAAAGACACAGCCAAGTGTGTTGACACACACCTTTAATCCCAGTACCAACCATAGAGACCTTGAGATCTGAATAGTCAGGCAGTAATGAGCAAGTGATGTGGCTGGGCTTAGAGCCAATGAGAAGGCAGAACAGGAAAGCAATAAAGGTGCAGGCTAGACAGGAAGAGGTTCTCTTGGGAAGCTATGGTGATGTGGTGAGGTCTAAGGTTAGTTGGCAGCTATTGCTCTGATCTCTATGGCTTGCACCTCTGTATTTGGCTCTGTGTATCACATTTAATAAGACTGTTTAGAAATTTGTCTATATACCTAAGAGCTGCATCCTGATCTATAGTCAGAGAGAGAGAGAGAGACACTCAGCTAGATCATTTTCCTCATCACATTATCCTTTTATCTTGAATGGCAAAAACTCAAAGTATGGGATTTAAAAAAATATGTGCTGGGTGGTGGTGGTGCACTCCTTTAATCCCAGCACTTGGGAGGCAGAGCCAGGTAGATCTCTGTGAGTTCGAGGCCAGCCTGAGCTACCAAGTGAGTCCCAGGAAAGGCACAAAGCTACACAGAGAAACCCTGTCTCAAAAAAAACAAAACAAAAAGACATAAAAAATGTACTCCAATAAAAGCAGAATAAATTTGAATCCTTTAGGTATCAATATAGTTGCTCTGATTTCAGCATGTGTTGGATACAGAATCAATTCAGATTTCTTGGAGGAGAACTCTGTCTCTTGTGATAAAGTGTCCATTCATACACAGCTCTCTAATCTGTACACCACTCTTTGCAAATGCTTACTTCTATTATGTCAGAAATGACAAATACATGCCTTTACACACACACACACACACACACACACACACACACACACACACACATATATTTATATATATATATATAAATTTAAAATGTTGACCAGAAACTAAAGACCAGTAAATCACTATGTAAGCATCATGGAATATGATCTGAAAATCAACTTTAGAAAACTGACTTTATACAGAAATAAAAATCAAGTTGATTGACAGCTGTCCTGTCAGCAGAAACCAAACATCTACAATGTTGGATCCAGCTAAATTCTTAGGGGAAAAAATGTGGCAAGAGCAGTAGAAATTAAGGAGATCACAGAATTCAGTTTTTATGTCAACAATCATGGAAAATTAAGTAAAATGTAATGTTTGTGGAAAATCTTTTGGAGACTAAGATAGAAAGAAAATTCCAGTTATCCTATAATTATTGAATATGCTGAACTGGTTTACAAACTCACCCAAGGGTGCTAGAGGAGTGGTTCCGTGGGTAAGAACAATTGCTGTTTTTGTAGGAGACCTGGGTTAGGTTCCCAGTACCCATATGGTGACTCACCACCATCTGTAACTCCAGTTCAAGGGGATCTGATGCAGTCCCTCTTC
The DNA here is from genome assembly GCF_903995425.1 of Onychomys torridus. Lineage (NCBI taxonomy): Eukaryota > Metazoa > Chordata > Mammalia > Rodentia > Cricetidae > Onychomys > Onychomys torridus. The sequence continues at coordinate 1,462,087 of NC_050460.1, read as the reverse complement.
TGATCTCTGCTGGCACCGGCCACACAAGGTACTTATATACATACACAAGCAAATCAATTACACATAAACAAAGTTAAAATTCTTTTAATCATCCAAAATATTAGGTCAAACCATGTTCTGTAGGAGTATTCAAAAACAAGTACAGAAAATCCAAACTGAAACGAAGCAAACTAAAATGAAATTTCACTATTCTTACTTCAACTAAATCAGTTTCTGCAAATGCGCTAAGCCCACCCCTTTAAGGGAGGGCGGTTCTCAGTCTGTACATGATACACTGTAGGATGCCATGGTGGTGTCTCTGTGGAATGGGCCCCTTAGGCTGAAATCAGTCCCTGATCATTCTTTGATCCTTAGCACTCTAAATCAATGTTGTTGCTAGGGAAATGTTTTGTCAAGCTTAGATCATTTCATACGACAAGGAACATCTCTGTGAGTATGGCTGTTGCACATGCTCTGTCATAAGCTTATAGGCTGTTTTAGGTCCATCCTAGAAATAAATGTAAGCAAATATTTGGGACAAATACTGCAAAGGGCACAAAATGTGTACCTATGTCCTACGTGCTTGGATTGTTAATGTCCATGCTACTCAAAGAGAGTCATAGATTCAGTGCAGTCCCCATCAAAATACCCAATTGCATTCTTCAAGGAGCTAGATAAAACAATTCTGAACTGTATATGGAATCACACATACATACACAAATCAAAATGGCCAAAGATATTGAGCATAAAGAACAAAGCAGGAGGAATTACACTCCTTGACTTTAAACATATACAAATCTGTACATAGTTTGTTTTACATAATGCTCACACAGAACCAGACAATTTAGCCAACAGAAGAATCCCTGAAAGTAAGCAGAGCCTATACAGCTGACCAGTAGAAGTGCAAGAAACAGGTTCTGAGAAAGAATACTCTTAATTAAACTATATAGGGAAATCAAACTAGACCCTTATCTCCCGTTGACTATATGAGCTACTCAAAATGCATTCAGGAACTACAAGAGGGAATGTAAGGAGATACTTTAGGACACTGGGCTGAGCAGTGAGTACTTGAACAAGACCCCCAAAAGTATCTGAAACAAAATCAAATTTGGAAAACTAGTGCTATGTCACTCTAAAAAGCTTCTTTGCAGCAAAGGAAACACTCAAAAGAATGTTGAAATAGCCTTCAGAAAGAATAAGAAATATTTGCAGCATATATCTGACAAAGTGCTATTACCCAAAATACATATTAGACTCTGGAAAGAAAATGGAGGGACTGAGGAGATGGCTGTCTCATTTAAATAGGATTTAATATATTATACCTATTATATGTGTAACATGTAAGTTTCTAATCAAACGTTCATCAAAGAATAATATAGTACATGATATACACTGTATACAATAATAATGTACACAGTGATTTTAGGTGATATACAAGTAGCGTTTAAAGGAAAAAGAATGCAATTTAAGCTGGGTGGTGGTGGCACATGCTTTTAATCCTAGCACTCTGGAGGCAGAGCCAGGTGGATCTCTGTGAGTTCAACGCCAGCCTAGTCTAGAGTGAGTTCCAGGACAGCCAAGGCTACACAGACAAACCCTGTCTTGAAAAAAGCAAGAGCAGTAGAAATTAAGGAGATCACAGAATTCAGTTTTCAGAGAGAGAGAGAGAGAGAGAGAGAGAATGAGAATGGAATTTTAGCATATGCTGGAAATTATCACTGTATGAGTATTACTAAAATAATGTCAGTTAAAAGAAATCAGATGTTTAGAAGTAAACAAAGTAAGCTATGTGCAGCTGTAACACACATATGATAAACTCATTTTTAAATAACTGTTGCTGAAAATGAGAATTTGATTATAGTAAAACTCACCATGTGCTGGGCAGAGAACACAGTTAGCTTCTGAAGTTTTCCAAGTTTCTTTAGTCCTTGATCTGTTTGTCTATCTCTCAGAGGGGGGTGTATAAGCTGCTGTGATCTGTCATAAAACTGTGGTGGGCTGGGCGGTGGTGGCGCACGCCTTTAATCCCAGCACTCCGGAGGCAGAGCCAGGTGGATCTCTGTGAATTCGAGACCAGCCTGGTCTGCCAAGTGAGTTCCAGGAAAGGCGCAAAGCTACACAGAGAGACCCTGTCTCGAAAAAAACAAAAATAAAAACAAAAGCAAAACAAAACAATAAAAACTGTGGTGTATTTCTGTAATTTTGAGGGGTAAGAGATTAGTATCACAAGGAAATCTGGCCCCTGAGGAAGTACTGCCATTTAGAAGTTTAATTTTTAATGCATTTAAGGGTGTAAATTGTGTAATGTTTTGAATTTGAGGGAAAGATTTCTTTTAGATGAGAAGACACTTTTTGATTGATGTTTCAAAGATCTGTGGGCTCTATGACTATTATGATCCTTATTTTCCTATGTGTATTGACTGAAAGCTACAAATGCACATTGCTGACTTATTTCAGCAACTAACATTATCTTTTTAACTCTTATTTTTTGTTTTAATTATTTTCAACACTTCTACTTTCTCAAACTTTCTAGTGTACTTTGTGTATACCATCTGAAATGCATTTTGGTGTAAAAGTAATGTGGAACATTTAGTGAGTAATTACTTCAGTTACTACTTTAAATTATTTCAAAATATGTTTCACTTTAGTCTTCTCAACAACCGTGTCACTTAGGTAACACTGATGTCATGTTTTGAGACAGTTCTAAGTTTGTAGCTTAGGCTGACCTTAAGTTCAAAATCCTCCTGCCTCAGTCTGCAGGGTGATGTATGTACCACCATGCTCAGTTATTGTCAATATTTTCAAAAGTTAAATGGGGTGGGTTGATAGCTCTCATGTAGAACATTTGCTTAGCATGTCCAATTCAAAGGCTCTGAATCCAGTCTCAAGTGCTTCAAAAACATATATTGCCTATGGTTATAGAGCTAGAAAATAGAAAGGCTGGAACCTGAACCTATGCCCAATTCATCTTCACTGTCTGAACTTCATGAAATTGCTATGTTGTGAGATGCAACACTATATAGACAATATAAAAGAACATATACACAGTATTATGTTATAATAAAAAATGCAATTAATTATGATGGTTTCCTGAGAACAGAACTTCCTGTTCCAATTGACTTGGGTACACCCCTCACCCTGTACATGAGTGTGCCCCGCCACCCCAAAGTTCTCCAAGACCTGCCACTTAGCATTTTTAATGGAGGCCATATTATCTAGTCATGACTGATTAAACCATTGGCCATTAAGATTGCCTCAGTCTCCAACCTCTCTCCACAGGAAGAGGATGATGGAGGGTTTAAATTCTCTAATCCTACAATCAATTCCTCTGCCAATGAACTTCCACCTTCCAAGAGTCACTTCATCCCTATAAACTCAGCTATTCTGAATGAAATTTAGTATAAACAATAAAATATGCTCCTCTTGCCTCATCTCTCAAGCAATTTCTAAGAGTTTTAGGAGCCCTGTGCAGAAACCAGGGAGGAAGTTCAGATGCATACTTCTCTGACAGTGTTACAATTTCACAGTCCCATTTCTCCTTTTCTTCCTGTGTATCATTTACAGAAATTTGTACTGATTAGTTTTAACTGTTGATTTGAACAACCTAGACTCACCCAAGAAGAAAGCCTCTGTTGACAAGTTATCTAGATCAGGCTGGCCGATGGGCATATTTGTGGGGATGATTGTCTTGTTTGTTAGTCCATTTAGGTGCTACCATTCCTTAGGCTGGGCTCTGGACGACGTAACAGTGAAGAGAGGCAGCTGAGCATAAACAAACAAGAACAGATGTTTTTGATTTGGGTGTGATGGGACTAGCTGCCTCCTTACTTTCCCTGAAATGACAGGCCTCACCTTGGAATAGTAAGTCAGACAAGCCTTTTACTTTTCATGTGTTGTTTTTTGGTCAAGGTGTTTCATCACAGCAACAAAAAGGAAACTAGGGCAGAATTCTATGGCAATTCTGCCTTCCAGGAAATGGACTTATATCAAGGCTAAAGGATTTTACCATACATGAATTAACATTAACCAAGTGCTTTTATTTATCAATTACCCAGCTAAATTTTCTCAGTGAGAAAAAACAGCCTTCAAAACGTGTAAAAGAATACTTCATTTTCTTTGGTTATTAGAAAACAAAATACCTAACTCTCCTCTTCTAGAGGAGCTGCATGTTCCTCTGCTCACTATCTGGGTTCCTCTCCGCCAGCCTCCTTCATCATCGGGTTAATTTTTCTTTAAGCTCCTTTGAACTCTTGAAAATCAGTGCATTCTCATGCATATCAAGTCTCATAAATAATGAATTTGATGAAAGGCTAACTTCTAAGTGCCTGCGTTTTAACTCTTCTGCAGCATCAAGATAACTGCCCAAAGTCATTATGACTGCCATTCAAGTAATGAGCCACTGTGATACTTGGGATTATCCATGTTTTAATCTCTACTTAGTTTTTCATATCCCTATAACTGAAAATCCTTTTTTACTCCACCCACAATGAGCTTCCTTCTGATAGTTTCTGACTACACACTTTCTCAAGAACATATATTTCAAGATACATTTCTTATTCACTCTCTTTTTGTGTTAGTGCAATCTGCATAGTTTCATGATGAATTTTTCTATTTACTATATAATATGACCTGCAAATAAAGGTATTTTAAATTCCAGATGTAAACTATGTATCAGGAAACTTGAAATTTAAAACATTTTTTAAATTTAAATATATTTTATCATATTTTCCCCTTTTCCAAGTCCTTCCTGATTCTCTACCCCTCCATACACACTGAACTTTGTTCTTTCTCAAAAAACAAAGAAAAACCTAATAAAACAGCAACCTCCTCAAACCAAGATAACAAAATAAAACACCCCCACCCCCAAAGAAACCAACAAAATGTGACCAAATAAATGTTAAAAAACAAACAAACAACTGGTGTTCATTAGGTGTTGGTCAACTACTTCTGAACACAAGGCCTGTCCTGGAGTGGTTGGTATACCCATTGTCACTCCACTGGTGAAAACTGACTTTCCCTTCCCAGCAGGTATAAATGACAGTTCAATTGTTAATCTTTACCCTAGTGACTAGGTTTTCATTAACTCTTTAATTCATTCATTCATTTAAAAATCTAACAAAATAAAATACAATAAGATTGAACAAAAACTATTATATCAAGGCTGTACAAGACAAATCACAGAAGGAAAGGAACCCAAGAGAAGGCATAAGGATCAGAGACTGCCTCATTTGTACACTCAGGAATCTCATAGACATACTAAACTGGAAGCCATAATGTAAGTGCACAGGACCTGGTAGAGACCTTTGCAGGCCCTGTGCATGCTGCTTCAGTCTCTGTGAGTTCACATGAGATTTAGGGGACCATGTTTTCTTGGTATCCTCCATCCCCTCTGTCTCTTATACTCTTTCTGCTTCCTCTTCCATGGAGTTACCTAAGGTCTGAGGAGAGGAATTTGATGGAGACATCCCATTTAGAGCTGTGTGTTCCAAGGTCTCACTCTGTATAATGTCCTGCTGTGAGTCTCTATATTTGTTCCCATCTGTTGCAGGAGGAAGCTTCTGTGCTGATGGCTGAGTAAGGCACTGATCTGAGTATATGAGTAATGAATGTTGTTAGGAGTCATTTTCTAATACTATATATATATATATATATATATATATATATATATACTATATATCTCATTTGTTTTACCCTAGGTTCCTGGGATAGTCTCTGGTTCTTGTTCATCTAATTAGTATTGGGTATGGGTTCCATCTCATGGAGTGTATCTTAAGTCAAATCAGTTATTGATTGGTTACTCCCACAAGCTTTGTGCCATCATTGCCCTAGCATATCTTGCAGGTAACACACCACTGTTAAGTAAAAGGTTTGTGGCTGACTTGGTGTTTGCATTTATCTTTTGAGAGTGCAGATTACTTTCCAGTACCAAAGACTTTAGAATGTAGGGGTGAAGGCTCTATTTAGGCATCAGTTCAATGCCTCCATGTTCAGTGAGTTGTGTAGGTGTTGTCTTCAGCAATGGGGCCTTGCTGTCAATTTGTGGAAAACAACCTATAGTCTTGACAACAGCCTGGTTTGGTTGGAGCTTCCTGTGGGGCCCCTTTTAGCCAACAACTCAATTAGATGTGACTCAATTCCAGTTCTGGAAGCTTCATTTGGTGAAAAGAAATGGCCAGTTGGTACTCTGTCTCCCCCAATATTTAGCAATCTTATTTAGATCACCTTCATATATTTTTATAATTTAAGAAGATTCTACTATATTAGATTTCCATACTACCCCTGAAATGTCCCTTAATTTTAGTTGTCTCTCTCCATATTCCCTCCCACAACCCCCTCTCTCCTCCTCTATCTTCTCATTCCAGCTCTTTCCTGCTTTCATCTAGATCTATATATATTCTATTTCCCTTTCCTAATGAGATTTATCTGTTTCTTCTAGTTAAGCAATTCTCAACATGTGGATCATGACTCCCACAGAGGTTGTATATCAGATATTTACATTATGATTCAGAACAGTATTATTGACTTAATATCTAATATCCACATATGAGCCAATATATATCATTTTTATCTTTCTGTGTGTCAGGGAAATCTCAGTCAGGATGATTTTTTTTTCCAGTTCCCTCCATTTGCCTGCTAATTTGAAACTTGTGTACTTCCAAAGCATCAATCAAATGACAGTGAAGAGATTTTAAAAGACACAAGTCCATGGATCAATGATAATCATAATAAAATCAACAAAATTTTCAAAGATGAAAAATAAATGAATGAGTGTGAATGGGCCTCTGAAACTCTTAAATTCTAAGCACCAGTGAAAATAGATAAGTCGAGATGCTTTCCACCATAGAGGGCTACAGCAGCTCACAGAGATAAGTAAATAAATAAACAAATGTAATAAGCATATTAATAGAGGGAGGTAGAATGTGTGAAACTAAGAGGGTGAGAAATTAATACATGAACTAGTTGAAATTCCCCAAACCAAAACACCTGAGTTTCTTGACATTACAAATGAAATAGAAAGTGACTCTTTGGATTTCAGACAACACAAAGGATCAAGAACTGGAAAGACCTTTAACTTCCCAGAGAAATCCTGGAGGCTAGCAAATGATGAAATACTGTCTTAAAAGTCAAGATGAGCAAACTGTCTAAGGTGGAACAGGTACCCAGCCATTTGCCCATGCAGCTAAGGGTGGAAAAGACAGGTGTATATTAAGACATAAAGGATCTCTAAAAATTTACCTTTTGCTTGCTTTTCCTCTGTGTTCTGCTATGAGTTGTAATGTATCAAACTAACACAAAAGAAGACATTGACAATTACATAAACAAAGATACAATAGGAGAGGACAGAGAATGTCACAAGGATGGTGTGCAAAGTCGTGAGGAGAGCTGTACAGATTGTCTCAGTGCCTGCCCAGATTAAAGTAGGAATGTACACTAAGACACTTTCAAGTTTAATTGACATTTTTCTGGACACAACAAATATATTGAGAGACATTTAGTGTATAATTGGTGAATTTACATTTTGTAAGGCATGATGATTGCTCTTCATTGTTACCAACACAGGACGTCTGACATATATGTATGGGTATTTTAGAGAGAGGCTGAAGGGAAAGGCCCACCCTTAATGTAAAAGCATCTTTCCATGGTTGAGGACATGGGCTGAAGTAACAGGGGAAAATGATCTCAAGTCCAGCATTCATCTCAGGTACAATGTGTCTGGCTGTCTCATACTTCAGCTGTTACAACTTCCCACCATGATGGACTGGACCCTCAAACTGAGCCAAAGCACGTCCTTCTGAAGTTGCCTTTGTTGGACAGTTTGTCAAAGCAAAAAAAGAAGTAAATAATACACAAAACAAATTAAAAAAATTCAGAGAGTCATTAAGAACCAAAGAAAAATTGTGGAAAATAAAACAACAAGTAGCATACTTCAGGGCTGGAGGAACAGTTGAAGGAAGTCCAGCATTCAGATTCCAGCATCTCTATTAGGAAAAATCATCACATCAAATGTCTTAGCTCCCATGATACTGGGAACACAGGGCACTGAGCTACGGAAACTATAGCTCACCCTCATTCTCTACACTTGTCTCTCCATGGCCTTAGTCACCCAATGTCAACCATGATTTAATATCTTAACACTTGCCTTTAGTTCTTCAAGAGAGATGAATCTTAGTTACATAATTTTATCAAATTATTTTTCATAGTTTTATTTTCTCATTAGTTACTTATTACAATGTTTAATTTTTTAATTGAACTTTATCACAGATGTATGTGAACAGAAGCTAAATAGTATATACATATCTGGAAATCTTAGAACATATCTGTCTTGGGTAAGGAGGGACCATTTTAAGTCTGTTCTAGTTTCTGTTGTTCTGGAAAAAAAAAACATTTTAATAAAAAGTAGCCAGGGGAAGGATAAATTTACTCAAGTTCATAGGTTACAGTCTATCATTAAAAGAAGTCAGGGCAGGGACTCAAGTGGAATCTTGGAGGAGAAACTACAAAGAAATGCTGTTTTAGTAGCTTACACTCTCAGGCTTATGCTTAGTTAGTTTTCTCCAGCTCAAGATCACCACTAGCTTAAGGAATGGTGCCATCTACCATGAGCAATTGACAGTTCAGACAATCTTCCACAGATATGCCTATAGGCAATCTGATCTAGGCAGTTCCTCAATTGAGAATCCCTTCTCAGATGACATTAGACTGATTAAAGTTGGCATTTAAAGCTAACCAGTACACTCCATTCCTTGCCAACTTGATAATTTAAGCTAAAACTTTTCATTCCTTGTCACCCAATGTTTCATGTTATTATCATAATGTAAAACATAGTTCAACATTTAAAGGTCCTGCAGTGTTTAACCTCCCCCTCCACACACACACACCCTAAACACCCAAAGTATTTTTTAAAAATCCAAAGTCTTTTCATTGTGGGCATCTGTAAAATAGAAATATTAATTTAAACACTTCTTATTCTAGAAGGGAATAATCAGGTCATTGGAACAATCAGAGCCACGCAAAGCCAAAATCTAACAATGTAAATCCAAATCTTGCACCTGGCATATAGAATTCCTAGTGTCTTCTGCCTCCAAAAGGCTTGGGCAGTCCCAATGCTGTGTCTGTGCCAACTATAACACATGCACATTGCTTTGTAGGCTTAGGCTGGCTCTGTTCACACTTGTTACTGTCATTGCCAGACATCCCATGGCCCTAGGATCTCCAATATACTGGATTTCCGTTGCAACCAAGGCTGAACCTTCATCCATTGCTTCTCCTGCCCGCTTTCAAACCTTGTCATGTAGTTTTTCTTTACCTTTCCCCATGACCCCTTTAGTCCTGCAGCTTCCATGTTTTCAATACCAGTGCCACAGGGTGTTCTCCTACACACAGCTGCATTCAGCTTCCTGCTTGAGATGTAATTGGAGCCCATCTGACCACAGCTTCTGTGTGCTGACTCTGAGGAAATACTTTCTTATTGTCCCAAAGAAGCACAGGAATTTCACCTCAATGATACTCATCTTTTGTTAACCAGAGCTATTTCTTCACTGCCAGCTGACTTTATTACTCCAAGCTATCATTCTAATGATCTCTGTCATAAGCCTTAAAAGACTTTCCCTCCACAGGCCAGGGTTTGTTGTCTGCATTTCTCTTGGCATGCCTCCCTTCTAATCTCTTATCAAGCTCTGAGCACTCAATGGCTTTCCCACATTTCTCAACATTCTCAAATCCTCCACAATCTTGCAGCATAAAAAGCCACACCATCAGGTTCATCACAGTCACACCCCACTCTTGGTGCTAATTTCTATCCTGGTTTCCTCACTGTTGCTGTCATAAAATATTCCAATGAAAAGAACTTAGGGGAAGAATGGGTTTATTTGGCTTATGCTTCCAGACCACAGTCCATCACTGAGGAAAGTCAGGACAGGAACTCAAGTGGGTACATGAAGCAGAAAATATGCAAGAATGTTGCTTGGGGTTCACTTGCAGGCTTATGCTTAGCTAGCTTTATTATACATCCCGGATCTACCTGCCTAGGTATGGTGCTGCCCACAGTGGGGTGGGCTATCCCAAATCACCAATCAAAGCAGTTCCCAGACATGCTCATAGGTTAAAGTGATCTAGTCCATCTCTCCATTGCGACTTCCTTTGCAGATTACTCTAAGCTGTATCAAATTGACAGTTATAGAGGGGGAAAGAGATGTGAAGAGGAAGCCCTTGGTTTTGGGATGGAAGATAATGTGATCTGTGTTAACTGTTACATTTCAAATTGGTACTGTTTTCAACTGGAAAATGAAGAAAGTGGCAATTAGTATGGTCATTTGTAAAGTGATTACTGAAAAAAAAAAAAAGTCCAGTCACTAAAAAATTCTTGTTTTTTAAACACAGAATAAGAGGACCTGGAAACTGATTTCCCAAGGATCCTTACACCATTTATGCTGCATGCATTCATACCCTGCACCTTGCATTTTTAAAAGAATATGCATGCTAAATTAACAACACCAAATACATTAAAAAATCAACCCTCAGATCAATTGGCACTCATCTAAGTCAGCACTAACTTATCAATAATTAATAATGTATAAACTATTATTTAAAAATAACACTAAACTATTCAAAAAATTAACTTGTTTTGTTGAAAGCCCTATAGCTGATGAGAATGTCATCATCTGGCCTAGGGTTGTGAGAGGCTAATGTTCCATCCTGGCTGGTGAGTGTTTAACCATCCAGCCTAGGCTGTGACAGATGAATGTTCCAACCTAGTCTGACTCTGAAGACAAATAGAAACACTTCAATATAAAGAATAAGCAAAATCTGAGCTGACTAGGGGTTGAGAAGCAATTCCTAAGGAGAACATTGGCCACTGAGATAAAGCAAGAAGCAGGATTTGAAACTGAAGCAGTGATTCTTTTCCCTATAAGAGATGTGGTGTGTGTTGAGGGGGTGTGTGTGAGTGTGTATGTGTGTGAGGGTGTGTAATCAAACATTAACTAGTACAATTTCTGTATCCTTCAGTTATTGATAGTTCCTAGAGCCATCAAAATAATAAATAAATAAACTTTAAAAGGCTTTCAAATCCTATTCTGTAAAGCTCATAAATTTCCTGAAATAGAAATGCAGAATTTTCCTACACTTTTTAAAAATGATAATTAGAATTGATATGGCCTCAAACCCATTAACTCCTATATTGCCTATGCATTCAACCTTCCAGGGACAGCTTTCTCCTCCTCACTCTTCCTACCTAACTCCTAATTGAAACTTAATCAGTAACTTTGGCAAGAAAGTTATTTCAAGGGTTGTTACTCTATAACTTAACACCTTTTTGCTGATTCCACTATAATCTTTACATTGAATAGAATGCCACATTCCATTCCATTTTCACTACAGCAGAAATATCCAAAGAATGAAAAAAATCCAAACCTTACCAGGAATTCCAGTGAGCCCGCATAAGAAGACATTGTGTGAACTGCATTAATATTTAAAGAAGACCTAGAAGCACCATGAATTGCCCTTTCTCTGGCTGGGAGCATCACACTGAGTTGTGAAGCTTTTCCATTTACATTTCAGTAGGAAGTTTGGGCCTTGTGGGTCTATCAAAAGCTGCATCTCAGTGAAGACATGGGTATCAGTCATTGGTTACACCTAAGCACTTGCCAACATCCAATCACAGGTCCTTTCTAAACACATTCCAACTTTTGTCAGGAAACAATTACTCTGCTTACAAAGATTTTCCTTCTAAGTTTCCTGTTGAGAATAGCAGAAGTGACCACTTTTGGTTTTAATCTCATACAGAGACAGAAAATTAATTTCAAAAGAAATGACACTAGGCAGTGACTTTAGCTCCACACATGAAAACACAGACCCCCCTTCTCATCCCTCTTCCTTCTACTCCCACCCCCAACTTTTCAGCCCCCAACCCACTCTCCATCTACTCTTCCAAAAAGGGTAAGGTCTCCCATGGGGCGTAGCAAAGCCTGATACATCCAGTTGAGGCAGGACCAAGTTCCTCCCCACTGCATCAAGGGTGAGCAAGATGTTCAACCATAGTTAATGGAATCCAGAAAGCCAGCCCTTGCACTAACACTTTTAAACTGTGTAGTATAGCATAGCTGGTGGCAGGTAATGATGTAACTGCCTTGGTGGCTGAGGCAGGCTGCTGTCATGGTGGGAACTAACAAAAACCCTTTCCTAAAAAGGATGATGGAGATTTTTTTTTTTCAGTGTTATTCTGCTGTCAAGATGACTGTGCCATGTTAGCTGTTCTGCTTAGGACTGAAGAAGTGCTATTCCAATTTCTGGGAGGGTTGCTGGCTCTCAGGTTTACTAAGGCTGAAAAGGAACCTGTCTGTGGTCACATCCCTTTCCAGTAGACCTCCAGGCAGGAGCTTGTCAATTGGGAGACAGAGAAGCACAAAAAGATGAAAAATCCAGTTCTCTATTGTCTTTGGGATTCAGTTGCTGTGATGAAACACCATGACCAAATAGCAAGCTGGGGAGGAAAGTTTGGGACAACTATAGAGCATTCCCCTAGAGCTGTTTATGGAATTGGCTGCAGTCTTTGTTGAGACTCAGTATGGTTCTACTTTCTCTTTGTCCAGTACTTCATTCCTAGAAGCCAGTGACCTTGAGAGCATGCTTTAGAGAGCTGCTTGAATATCTATGTGCTTTTGCTGGCTTCCTGGAGTACTTAGGTGTCCCTTTCACCACCACACACTTTGTGTCTATGTATCTCTCTTTCTCTGTCTTTATCACACACACACACACACACACACACACACACACACACACACACACACACACACACAAAGAGAGAGAGAGAGAGAGAGAGAGAGAGAGAGAGAGAGAGAGAGAGAGACCAAAATGAAAACCAAGCACTTTATTAAGCTGCCTTTCAAAGGATCAAGGCAGATTATGCTAATGAAAATTCCAGTGATGCTAACAAATGCTAATGAGTACTGTGTGCCTCAGCCTTAGCCTGTGTGTGTATTTCCTTGAATCTCTCTTGGGTAGAGCATGCTTGGTGTCTGCCTTTCTTATGTAACTGGTCAGCAATTCTTCTTCCAGTTGGCTGCTGTGTTGTGTTTTCCCTCAGGGGACCCAGACTCAGGGGCTGCTGTTACCTAAAACACTCTGGGGTTTGTTTCCCTGAAGCCAAAGAGGAATGAATGTTTAGTCAGCATGCTAGCCAACTTCTATTTTATGTCAGTTTGTGAAGGAGGGGAAGAGCTGCCTGACATAATTATCAGCAATGATTTGGTAAAAATATTTGAGGACTTTATGGGAGTTTTGTAAAGTCATACAGGACTGTGTCATAGGTTTTAATGAAATGCTTCAGATTCAGCTGAAGTGCTGGCTATGTTAGAAGATTCTTGGATGCACTAATCAACCAGTGACGATTCACCAAACTTCCAGAACAGAGGATGAAAAAACATTGTTCACCTTTGCATTACCAGTGTTTGTTGGGGAGGTGTAGAGTCTACGCAGTGGCTTACAGTGTCCTATGCAGTACAGAGTAGGTGTAGACACAGGGTTTAGGGAGAGCGATAGTTCGTGATGAGTAGGAGTGGAGGAAGATGGGGGAAATCATCAAGGGAAGATTTTTCATAGAACTTGATATTTGTAGAAGGAAAATGCTTGGAAGTAATGGTAGAAGATAAACCAAAGATAACATTACTGAACAAAAACTCAGGTTAATGTTCATGGAAACATTAGATGCAATCCTTATGTGAAAATGTATCACAGATAGTCACACTACAAAGAGAGGAAGATGAGTTTTCTGAAGTGACACAGGACTTAGACACTGGTGGGTCAAGTGAAGCTAAACTGCCCTTCCTCCCCTCTCTGATAAGATTTCTTGCTGCCAGATTAGCTGGTTTTTTGGATTTTCTACATACAGGAAATTTGAGGGGAGAAAAAATAATATACCTGCACCCAGATATGTTTAACCATATGTGGCTTACATATGTGGCCATAGTCCATCAGTGAGGGAGTCAGGGTAGGAATTCAAGACAGACACTTGGTGTAGAAATCATGAGGAATGCTGCTCAGTTAGCCTTTTTATACAACCCAGGGCTCCCCACTTAGGGACTGATGCTGCCCCCAGCAGGTGGGTCCTGTTATATTAATTAACAATCTAGGTAGCTCCCTCAGATACGTCCATACACCAATATGATCTAGACAATTCCTCAATCAGGCTTTCTTCTCAGATGATTCTAGGCTGTACCAAGTTGACAAGTAAGGCTAACTCCAAAATGTAAGGCAACTCTGTAGCTCTAAGCATGGTGGCTGCATATAGAAGTCGCCTCTGTTTGAAACAGAAATAAACCAGCAAAACAAAACATGTTTTTGAATACCTAGATGTGAAACAGTCAGCATAGTGTTTGCCAAAGAGTTTGAGATGGAAAACATTTTCCTTGTTTATTTCTTACATGACTAAATTCCAATGTCCTGAATAGCAATTCCAAAGCCTTTCTTTGCACCTCTTCATTCCACTTGGAGGAATATTTTTGACTCCTTGTTAAAGAACGATGCTTTCTTACTCATGAAACAACTTGCAAAAATAATGAACCAATTTGGTGCAAAATTCTTCCCTTCTAGAAAATTTTTCTGGGTCCTATTTAGAGAAAGAAGTAAAATTTCATGAACTATAAACAGATAGATATGGCTTTGTTAGGGTCAGCATCCAAAACAGAGAGCTTCACTCCGATATCGGGTCACAAAAGGAGCTTTATTAGCACGAGCTTGTGGGCCACCAGTGCGAGAAGTAGCCAGTGACCCCCCGAGTCTAAGGCTCGCAGGCCTTTTAAGAGGCGGTTCTATCAGGGTGGGGGAGCGGGGTCATCCAGAGTGCAGACATCTGGAGACCAGATGTCTCTGCGGTCTTTCTCAGAGTCTGGGTGGGTAAACGAATTTCAAGCTTATCTAGCAAGGGGTTATTTGGCAAGCATTCTTCTCAAGCAATTTATCTTGCGAGCCCAACCGCAGGCGGTCATCCTGCAAGCATCCTGTTAGCACAGCATGATGGGCTAACTTTCTGGTATGGGGTGTGGGGGCAGAGTGCAGTATTTTCCACTGAATCTACAATTAGCAGAGCTAGTGGGGGGGGGGGCTTGTTTCCCTTACAATGGCCTTTCAGCTTTCTTTTGTGTAGTTTGTAGACTTCCTTGAGTATAGTACAACATGGTTTCTATAATGCTATGACCAGAGACTATGAGCAAGAAGTATTTCAAGGCCTGAAGAGATGAGAACATAGGTAGGCTAGAAGCCCTTTCAAACGATAAAAATTGCCCTTAGGTTAACTTTCTATTCCTATTGGCAAGATCAGTTGATGTTCTTGAGTTCAAAGGGCTTGATTGTAGTTGGAGAGCTTCTCTCCAGGTCCCACTAAGCCCCAGCAGTCCAGTAGCCCACTTATAAAATAAACACACAGACACTTATATTATTTAAACCGCTTGGCCATTAGCTCAGGCCTACCATTGTCTAGCTCTTACTCTTATATTTAGCCCATTTCTATTAATCTATACTTTGCCACATGGCTGGAGGCTTACCAGTACCTTACATCTTTCTTGTCATGGCGGCAGCTGGCAGTGTCTCCCTGCTCCAGCCTTTCACCTCCCAGAATTCTCTTCTCTCTTGTCCCGCCTATACTTCCTGCCTGGCCACTGGCCAAACAGCATTTTATTTATACAGAGCGATATCCATAGCATTTCCCCTTTTCTTTTCTTTTTTTTTTTTTTTTTTAAGGAAGGTTTTAACTTTTACATAGTAAAATTACAAATAATAAAACAATTATCAAGCAAGAATTATAGTTACAATATCTAGTCTATTTGTTTTGGCAAAATTAAACAAATTATTTTATCTGTCCTATATTTATGAGTCTAAGGTTTTATATCTAACTTACCTTTTATTGTAACTAAGGAAAATTATACCTATCTAGTCTTCAACTACATCAAAGACCTTAGAAGGATAGCAGGAAAACTCCAACTACAGTTGATTGCCACAATTGATTTCTTAATAGAATAATTACATGAATATATTTTTAAAAACAATGTAATGATCTCTCCTTTTAAAATTGCTCTTGGCTGATAGATTAAATCAAACAGGGGGTTTAAGGCCATTTTGCTAGAATAGATGTGTGTTTAAACTGGAAAAAAATGTTTTCAATAATATTTTAGCCTTATAGATGCTAGAAATACCCATAGGAAGCTTTTTTTTAAAACTGCCTGACATTTAAGACCCTGTCAACCCAGTCATGAGTTTCTCTCAAACAGGTTGGTCTACTGGGGCTTTGGCTTGTTGCAGTGTCACGTTTTGTTGTTCCCATCCCCACTGAGAATGCTTTCTCCTCTGTCTCTGATTTTCATAATCACCCACTCTTACATATTCAGTACAGGGCCACAATTCATCCTGCCCTCACTCCATTTTAAGAGACTGTCGTTTGATAATTTATAACATTTATTGCTGACTCTCACATCTACTATTATTAACAATAACACCAATGAGCTAGTAGTGTTGACTGATTAACCCCAATGTGTGACTACCATTTGATGGCTTTTAATTACTTCATTTAATTATTGCAAAAATACCATTGAATAGACAAAACTGTAAAATCACCATTTTTTCTTTTTTCATTTTTCATACATGTATGTATATGTAAGCAGGGTTTTATATGCATGTATATGGATGCATGTTTGGGATTATGTACGCATGTGGAGGCCCAAATTTAGGAAGCATCCTTGATCACTATTCTACCTTATTCACTATGACAGGATTTCATTCAAACCCAGAGCTCGCTTAGATGACTATCTTTGTTAGTTTGTTCTGGGAATGCCCTATTTCTGCCCCCACTGGGCTGGAACTAAAAGTAGGCCACTACACCTGTATGCTATTTACATGTATGTCTAGGGATCCAAACTCCTGTTCTCACACTTAAATGGCAAGTGTTTTAACCATTGAGCCATCTTCATCACCACCATTTTCAATACTGAATAAATTGGCACCTACAGAGAGCAACATCACTATAGTCATACAGCTACCACATAAGGGTGTGAAGACTTGAACCCGTACTTTCTTGTTCTAGGGTCCAAACTCTCCACTTTGGCCTTTCGTTACTTTTTTGCATGTTAGACATCTCTTAAATAATTTCTTGCTCTATATGTAACCTGGGCACTTTCTTGTGTTCATCTCTCCTACTTTCTGTAGCGTATTCGGAGAAACTGGGCCACTATTTTCCACATTTGAATTCTAGTTCTGGCCAAGGTGTATCCCTCATAGACTGAAGAGTGGTGTCTGATACAGGCTGGGCTGCACACAGCAGGAGGCTCCTCTGGCACAGAGGTTCCTTTGTAATGGGATTTTCCCAAGGGCCTGCCCTGAAAAAAATCCCTCCCAGAGTCCTGAGGAAGATGCTGCATCCAGCGTGGAATTATCTGAGGGAAAAGAATCTATATACATCATGCTCTTTTGACTGTTAACTTTATTTCTCTAAGACAAAATTGTATCTATACAGCTTCAGTTCTGTCCTGACACTCAGTTCCTTTTTCTATACCTACTTTTTCTGTCTTCCCATAGTTCTAAACTTCTATGCTTTTGACCTCATCTTCATCCTTTGTTCCTTCACCCTTCATCTTTCCTTCTTTGCTCCTTACCCATGGCCCTGAGAAACTCTGTCTTCGTCTCTTCTCTCCAGCCACACAGCTCTGTCTACAATATACAGAAATTCTCCTTGCTCTCTTCTCCTCCCACCATGCATCTCTCTGCCTACTACATACAGAAATTCTCCTTCCTCTGTTCTCCTCTGGCCATGGCTATGTGACTGCTCCAGTCCTTACTACACCTGGTTATGCAAAAATCCCTATTGTCCTCAGCCAATAGCTATGCAATGCTACTAGGCCTGAGGGCAAGAGATAGTCTGAGCTTCATTTGCACAAGAAACAAAGCTATGCATCTACAGCCTGCCTGTCTCTTAGGCTCTGTAGGGGTGTTAGTTACCTAGTGGATCAGCAGTAGGTCTGAGAAGCTAAACTGCTTATCAATATGGCCTAGCAGTATATGATCACACAAGAATTTCATAGCAGAAGATAGCTGATACATATATAGAGAGATAGAGAGATAGATAGATAGATAGATAGATAGATAGATAGATAGATAGATAGATATGCTAAATAACATCAAACATTCCTTGATAAATGGCTTCCTCAGGACACTTTGGTCAGTCAAGGTATAGCTTATTATATACAGCTGAATCTCTATAATATATTCTTGTGGCTCATTGCACCTTTGGAGCCAGCCACATGATGCCATCAGTGCTACACAGATGGGAGGTACAGGCCTGTGACTCTCTACCTAGATCTGTACCTGAGATGCAGACTCTGAGGCTTTCTGAGAACCAGTTAGAATCCAGCCCTGGTCAAAAAGCCCTGTCTCCTCATTTGGCCAAACTGAGCAGAATTTTCTGTAAATGGCTGAAAACAAAACAAAACAAAAACAAAAAAACAAACAAAATACCTCATCCTAATTGATACAGTATAGACAGATTCTCCAGGATGAAATGAAATGATTGTCTTTGTGAGGCTCTCAGCATGGTTTTGCTTTAAATTCCACACCAAATTATGTTTAACTCTGCAACATATTCAGTGCAAATGTCTTGACTCGAAATTTTCAAGCCCAGAAACCACAAATGTCTATAGATACAATTACTTATCTCTCTTCTTGCCTCATTTCCAAAGTAAGTAAAGCTGAGCTTTATGACCTGTCTTCTGCAGGAGACTTTATGCTATAGAAGAGCATCACTGGCAGAAAGTGCACTGGCACACAGGTGAGAAATGTATGATTGTGTGGGACTTGAACATACTGTAGACTTGGCCTTGGATCACCTCTTCCCTCTTTAGATATTAGGAATACTTCACTTATTACAAAGGACAAGAACAGTAATTATGTGCCATTTCTGGACCATCAATCATGTTCTGTTTCATTCTGAGGTCCTCAATAGTCAATGAAAGCAGTCATGACATATTAAGAAGTATTATTCTAGATACAACACATATATGCATATATTATACGTGATTGTGTGTGTGTGTGTGTGTGTGTGTGTGTGTGTGTGTGTGTGTGTGTGTGTATGTGTGTGTGTGTGTGTGTGTGTGTGTGTTTTATAAGTATTACAATGGATAAAAATAACCTCTGGGATTTTAGGCAGTGTTAAATTAGTCAAGACGTTTGTTTCTAACTGCTCTGATGGATGGTGGGCTCACTGGTTAGATATACAAGCCCTTTCCTGTTCTAGCTGCCTCTGAAAACATATAGCCATTGACTGAGTAAGCAGAAGAGTGCCTGCTGAACTCTGAGTGCATCCTTAGACAATGAACTTCGCTTTACTCTTGAAATCTGTTCCTTTGGAACTGGATAGTTCCTGCATCCTAGGTTCCTAGAGTGCCTGTCCCTCCTGATCTGCCCCTGCCTATTGGAGCTTTACCATGGTCCTTAGCTCATGAGTCACTTTGCAGTTCCAGCAATGCAAGTGGTTGTATTAAGGAGTGTGTGTGGTCCTGGCCTCCCACTGAAAGCCATGCTAGAGAATCTGCTTTAGTCCTCTCTCAGTACTGAGTGAGTCTTCCAGCTCAAGCACATAATAAAAAGGGTTGGTGTTATTTAGAGTTATTGAAGACTGATGTTGCTGTTTTCTAATCTATTCTAGAGCAGGTGTGTGACTAGCTCTGTGACAGATGAAAGGATTCAGAAGTTAAAAGTTCAACTATTACCTTTATCATCATTGAGCAATGTGACCTCAGGCCAAGCATTCATTCTATATGTGTGTGTTGATGGGTATGTGTGTGTGTGTGTGTGTGTGTGTGTGTGTGTGTGTGTGTGGTGTATGCAAATGTATGTGCCTGTGAACACATACCCAGAAGCCAGAAGAAGATGGTGGGGGCCTTCCTCCATTACTCTATCTCTAATCCCCTAGGCACAAGGTCTCTTATTACGCAGCAAGCTACTCATATTCTCCAATACTGAGATTACAGGCACAGCAAGTGATGAGTTTTGTGTTTTTTTCTTCCACAGCAAGTGCTCTTACCCACTGAGCCATTCCCCCAGCATCCCAAGCCAAGCATTTTGCCTTCTCACTTGCAGTTTTCCAGCTACAGTTTTGAAAGTTTCAGTGTGAGCATTCCCAAGGCTTCTTTATTCTAAGGATCTGTAACTCAGTAACCGTATCACACGGTGGGAAATCTTGCAGTTTTCTGCATTGTGGACTGTTATAGATTATGAACAATAATGCTGTTGGCTATATCTTCCACCTTAGCTCACCAGAACTGCAGAGCACTCATCATGTTTGCTGCAGTGTTCCCAGCCAGAGGACCTACTTCTCTGGACTACATTTTTTAAAGCAGAAGTGTTCCTGCTTCATTTCTGAAGTTCCCAAAAATGAATGTGGCAAACCAGTTTTGTAGCTGTGCAAGCCAATGAAGCAGTACCTCCTGAAGAGGTTCATGCTGAGACTCTAGATGGTCCCTCTGAAGCTTCCAAAGGCCCCAGCTAACTGCTTGGAACAAGCAGGAGAAAGACAAAAATAGACTTTGTTTTTCGTATTGAATTTATTAAGAATTTGCATTTCAATGATATCTTTAAGTGATTTGATTCTCATAAAGCCTACATTACATTTTATGGTGTGTTTGGAATGATATAACAGTAAAATGAATAGAGCAGGTAAATATTTGAACTTCACATGTATTTGCCAAGGTGTCCCACCACCACCTACTCGCATTAACCTAGGATCAATTATATGAAATTTAATTTCTAAAAGTTTTGATAAAGCTGCATTATTGTACTTTTTCTTTGTTTTGAAAGTCAGCGCTTAACTAGGTTTGTATTTGGAAAAATTACTTGTTAGATTTTCTTACTCATTTTTGTTCTAAAATCTATAATAGAGCTTGGCAATCATTTTCTGTAAAAGATGTGCAGTGATTTGAGGCTTTGCTGTGCTCTATCACAACTGGTTGACTTGCCCACCAAAATAAGAAAGCAGCCACAAATACAATGTAAGCAAGTGGGGCTGTTGCAGACAATAAATTTTATTCACAAAAAAGGCAACTGTTTGGGGGCTGTGTTCCTTAGTTCCTTATTGCTATAACAAAATACCTGAGAAGAAACAACCTAAGTGAAGAAGGTTTAATTTCAGCCCATAGCTCAAGGATGTAGTCCATCATGGCAGGAAGACAACAACAGGAGCATGAGGCAGCTGGCCCCACTGCATCTGCAGTCAGGATGCAAAAAGATGAACACCACTGTCCAGGGAACTTTCTCTTTTCCATTCTTGAGACTTTCATCTGTGGAATGGTGCTGCCCCTATTCAGCATTTGTCTTCCTACTACAAGTAATTCAATCCAGAAACTCCACTATAGATATGCCCAGGGTTTTCACTCCAAGGTAAATCTACACCCTGTCAAGATGTGTTGCCATAGCGCCTGAGCTACTACCACCCATTTACCATGTCCGAGCCAGGGGCTGTGGATCAAAAAACAGAGACAAAAGACAGTGGGTCATTCGTGCCAGGGATGCCAAATGCTGTTTATTGAAGAAGGGAGGGAACCTTAAATACAGGCTTACAGCACAATGGAGGAACCCCAGAGGGCAGAAGTTCACTACTGAATGTTCTACATTTTTGCATCTAAGCTGCTTACACCAAATGCAGGAAACACAAACAAGGAACTTCACTTAAGCATTCAGGAGGGTGGAGACCAGCAGGGCATCAGCATAGGGAGGATATCTGGTGAAGGTCAGGCAAGCAGGGCGGTAGTTATCCAACTTGGGAATTCCAGGGCCCTACAGGTCCCCCCTTTTTACTAAAAAATGAGCTTCTGACTTAGGTTGCATGGGACGTCAGCAGGTTGCCTTACCCGTAATGGAGACACTTGTCCAGGCCACAAAAGTGCTCTGTCTTAGGCTGACAACCGCCCCCCAAGTATTACCCATCTCTGAATACTCATTATCATACAGGCTCAACCACATGAGCTGAAGGGTTAACTACTGCCAAAGATCTCAAAGTGGCACTGGGCTTGCAATCTGTGTGACACAGAAAAGACCAACAGAAGTCCTAACCCACCCATAGCCAGTAAGGCTAGAGACAATTGAGCCATTCCCTTCTTTAATGAGCCTTACTGCAAATTGGAGTCCTTGTAAGATGGTATCCCAAAAGCAAATGGAACTTGAGTTTATAAATTTATAACATTCAAAGCCAATCAAAATGTATATAACTACTGAATTAAAGTTATCATGCCCAATAGAATGAAAGAGTAATTAACTATGGTAGCTACTTTTGCTGCCAGAGTCTCCACTGCACTAGCTGTAGTGAAATGGGAATCCCAGAAACAGTAGCAGCAGTGGCTGCCACTGCTATAACAGCAACAGCGGTGTCAAATTCTCTTCTGGAGCGTGTGAGCATCATCGGTGTCTAACTGCCACAGTCCACTGGCATGGACACAGCTCCAGGAACACGAACCACCAAGGCCCATTTCTTGATCCCAGCACAACTTAAGCTGGCAGCTCTGTAAAAGAACAACTAAGAACCATAAAGAAAAAAAAAAGACAGAGACAGACAGAAGACAAGGAGCAGAACTAATGGTCTCATAATTGCTACATTCAGGCTCACAGATTTTAAGGTATCTTCAGGAGAGGCTAGATGAAGTTCAGGAGGCCAATAAATGTTACACAGAGCCACTCCTGAAGAGCAGGTACTATGCCAGCTTGAAGAGGGTTGCAAAAAATGAAAAGGCTTAGCTGGCATGCTACTGTAAACAAATGGAAGTCAGTGACCTTCAGGGTTATCCTTAATCTCCAAGGTGTCTGGGTGACACGTTCTCAAACATACTTGAAAGAGCAGTTACCATACATTACCTTCTGAAGAATCCAACCACATGGCTACAGTTCCTAGGCTTATGTTAATGCTTGCCAAGGATGGCCGTATTGGGCTCTCAATCCCCATTGACATCAGAAGGGGAGAGTTTTTCATGAAGGCATAATAGGTCTCTGCCATGCTGGGATTCAGCAGCAGCCACAGGGTGCACACAGTGCTCAGGAACCCAAAGAGGAACCTCATTGTTCTGAGGAAAGACACAAACAGAACCCCGGGCCCACACCAGCACCGGATTGTGTCCCTTCCGAGTGCCAGTAGAAAGATCCTTCCATCGCACCAGAGGGTGATTTGCAACAGGAGCCCTCCAGTGCTTATCTGCAGTGGATATTCCAGAAGAATCCACCGATAAATAATTTAAAATGTATAAAACAAGGGAAAGAATAGAATGTGGGGAGGAGAGATGAGCTCCTAGCTCCCCCTTTTTTACTTTAGCAATATTTTTTTTAAGGTACGATGGCAGCGTTCTACTATAGCCTGTCCTTGAGGGTTATAACAAATACCAGTCTTATTAGCAATAGAAAAATCTTGACAGAATTTTGAAAATCCTGTGCTGCTGTAGGCATGACCGACCATTATCAGTCTTTATGCATTTAGGCACTCCCATATAAGCAAAAGCATGAAGACAATGATTCTTTACATCCTTAACCTTTTCCCCTGAATGGGCAGAGGCAAAAATTAAAGAGGAATATGTATCAATAGACACATGGACATATTGTAATTTTCCAAGGGAAGGTACATGTGTGATGTCCATCTGCTACACATGATTAGGTAAAAGTCCTCGGGGATTAACTCCCAAATGAAGAACAGGTAAAAAATTAACACAAAGAGGACATGATTTACATACTCATCAGAAAACATCTGTAAAGCAAGCAACAGTGCCTGTACCTCCGCCATCTGGGCAGAAGTGCCTTGGACTTTCATTCTTTTTACTATGTTACCAGAAACTACTACAGCAAAACCATGTGATGTGCCATTAGTAAATACTACACAGGCCCTGAGGAATAGGAGTCATCTGTACTATCTTGGGAAATATAACAGGATGTAATTTAAAAAATTGACACACATCATTGGAGGGGTAGTGAGTATCAAACTGACCCTGCATGGAGCATATCAATATGGTCCAATCATTATCATTAGCTTGCAACCATGCTATTTGAGACTGGGTGTATGGGGTCACCACAATATTTGGCTCCTTACCAAAAGTTTGAACACTGATCTTGATTCCCTTAAATATAATCTGAGCAACAGCCTGAGGATAAGGAGTAATGGTTTTCACTGGAGAATCTGGGGAATGTACCCATAGAATAGGACCTATTTGCCAAAACACTCCAGTAGGTGAATGAGAGAAACAAAATATCATATACAATAAGGGAGAAGAAAGCTCTATATATTGCACGTGATCCTGTTCCAGGGCCTCTTGTACACGTTGTAGGGATGTACACCCTTCAGCTGTTAATTCACCGGAAGATGAAGTGTCAGGGTCGCCCTTTAAGACATCATACAAGGGCCGAAGCTGACCTGTTGGAATCTTCAAAGTGGACCGAAGCCATTGAATATCTCCCAGAAAGGTTTGGAAATCATTAAGTGTGCGTAGCTGATCTGTACGCAGAGTAATCTTTTGTGGACGTATGCCTGTGCGTAACAATTCATGACCTAAGTAATGATAGGGAAAAGATACCTGCACCTTTTCTGGGGCTATTTGTAAATTAGCCAGGCTAAGAACCTCTTGTAATTTAGAAAAGGCATCAAAAATAAGTTTTTTATCTCTAGCAGCCAATAAATTATCCATATAAGTCAATCACAATTAAATGCCAATGTTTAGGAATTGCCACAGGGGCAGGCAAATCAAGCTGTGTTGCTCCCATGAGAAGCACAGTTTTATTTACAGCTCTAAGATCCTGTAACAGTCTCCATTTTCCTGACTTCTTGTAGAGGCCAGTTGGGAACTCAGGATTCTTGTGAAATTTTATATATATCCAGCACCAGAATCCAATAATCTTTCAATCTCAATCCCATATAATATTATTTTTAATTTAGGCTGTTTATCATTGATAACTGTTTGTCAAACACCTTTTCTCCTGAACTTCCTAAGCCTCCAGTTCTACATGTAGGCACCATTTTGCATTTAAAATATGAAAGTAAATAATAATTGAGCAATTCTATCACCAGCTTTTATTTCTATGGTCCTTTTTACATACGCCAATTAAAAAAGCATTAAATACAATCTCTGTAGGATTTGAAGAGGTAACTATAGGCAATACTCTTGAGTATTTATATAAAATCTTAAAAAAAAAAAAAGAGGATCCTTCTTTATAGATTCCAAGTAACACATTAATGCAAATAGCCAATTATTAACAATGTGGACCAAACAATTTACCTGTATTTTATTTACTGGAGAAATAATTTTGTAACCTCTTTATCAGTAAGAGATTATTTTTTATGGGTTTATCTTAGCAACATTATTTAAAAAGCTAACAACCCAATCCATTTCAGGTGTTATATTTCTATAGCATTAAACCAAGAATTTCTAGAAAGCAACTTAAAAAGCAGAGCCAATTTTTCAGTAAATATCAAAAGATAAGAGCATACCTACTATATATAGTTTAAAATTATGAATCCTGTTCCTTTAGTTTATCTACCATGAGAATCAACCATTCATCCAAACATTTATTAAGACAATCAAAAGAACATAACATCCTTTATGCAGTAAATGATTAATATTCCTGGAAATTCAAACTGCATTGACTTAGCATTGCATGTCCTGACCGAAACCTTTTTCACTTACCAACCCACCATGTAGAATATATTTATCCTCCTTCTTTCTTTTCTTCCTTCTTTATTCAGTTGAACCTTGTGGTCTTAACTAGTGATTGGATCCCTACTGGGAAAATATAGAAGGGATCCCTTCTGCCATTTTATAATGATCAAAGAAAGTTACAGAAACAGAGCAAATTAGTAAGAAGAGAAAACACTCTTGGTCTACCAAGAAGAAAGGTATGTATGGATATTCATGTGAGGATAAGTTGGTGGACAGACTTACTGTCCACCTTTAATCCTACTTTCTGTCTGTCTTTCTTTATCTTCCCTTTCAAGGTCAGTAAGATTATTTCCTAAGTGATAAGGGAGCAGCTAGTTATCACTCTCTTTAGGTACATTTATAATAAGACATAGGTTTTGAGAACATATAGAACTTCAAGTGAATGACAGAAATACTGAGCTCTCTTGCCTTTTTAACTCCAGTCTTCTCATTTATTAACTAAATAGAGGGAGTAAAACTTACCTTAAACCTTTAACCTGGAGTTTGTTTATAGTTTACACATAGAGGTCAATAGAGACTTAGAACTGCAAAACTAATGCTCCCTTCCTTTATTTCCCTGTGTTTTCTCTCTCTTTCTTCCTCATTGCCCTTTTCTGAAGAAAAAAGAATTCCAAATACTACAAATAATAGTCACCTTTCTCCTATGTAAGTCTACTAATGGTGCTAAAAAAAGAGACTTCCTTGGCGACTTTGACAATTGCTGTTTTCTCCTGACAGCACTCTACACATTCCTGCTTGCTGTGTTCTTCCCCTGAGCCTTGGCAACACTTTCCTCTTGTGGATAATACATTGATGCCCACCATTTTATCACTGTGATATCTTTTCTCTTCGAGTGTTATTACCTAGTGATATGGCACCTAAAATTTACAACTGTCTATTTTAATTCTTTATGTTCCTAAACACTTCCCATCACTTTCATGCTCCATGTTGTTTTGGAGGGCATTATATGATTTGTTCACCAAAATTTCACGTGAAATTATCCACTGAAACTTTTCAATAACAGATTATGCACTTAAATTCTTCCTCTTAAAAAAAAATGAGAGAGGCATTTAAATTTTGCCTCCAGGGCCAAATTATCCATGAAACAGTCCAGAGACAGCATAACGTAGAGTCTTCATAAATTCTGTGGGGAAGAAAATAGAAAATAATAATAATTGTTAGGGGAAATTGAGTAGTTATAATTTTTTGAGAAGGCAAAATTGAAGAAAACACAATTTTTCTTGATTTATGCATTATTTTATATGATTAGATTTCCATAAAACTCTTGATCAAAATGTGACTAAGCATTAAAATAAAATAGAGAACAGGAGACTCTTGCTTTGGCTAGAATATACAGACACATTTTGCTTTAGTGTGGATTGCTAGATAATTTCCTTATTTATATCCTGATAATTTTGCTAGAAGCAAGTCCTAAGAGACAAAGTGATTAGAAGAAAGTTCCCATTAAAGTTTTCATAGTTAAGTACTCATGGTTTGTTTTTTATATGTCTCTCCCAAACCACAGAGTACACTAACGTATTTTTGTTTAAGCTCTCTCAGTTTCAGATTATCATTCCCCCATGAGTTTCAACATGTTTTCTAGACTTATTCAGAGACCACTTTCTTTTATGCGGTTGTCTTTTTTCCCCTAGTCAGTTTCTCCCTTACATTCTACAAGTTCTTAGTGCTGAATGTGCTCTGATCCAGTCTCAATAATCTCTCACACTATCTTTCTAACTAGGAACAGGATTCAGATAGTCAAAACTTGATGTGGCCTGGTGCTAGAAGCATCTTCTGTGTTGATATTTTAATTATGCTGAAATGTGGTGATATTTTGTTTGGATGTTAATAAATAAAGTTTGCCTGGAGAGCAGAGGAAATAGCAAACCATTTTAAGTATATACAAAAGTCATGTATTGGTAGCCCACACGCTTAATCCAGTCACTTAGCAGGCAGAGACTCTGTGTGTTCAAGGCCATACTAGGGAACAGAGCCAAATGTGGTGACACACGCCTTTAATCCCAGTACCAACCATAGAGACTTGGAGGTCTGTACAGACAAGCAGTGACAAGGAAGTGAGGTAGCTGGACTAAGAGCCAATGAGAGCGCAGAACAGCAAAGCAATAAAGGCATGAGTAGACAGGAAATAGCACACTTTGGAAGCTGCCACATGGTGAGGTAAGATTAGCTGGTGACTGTTCCGATTCCTCTGATCTCTGTCAGATTTTCACTACTATTTCTGGCTCCATGATTTTTGTTTATTTGTTTGTTTGTTTTTATTTAATAAGACCATTTAGGAATTTGTCTAGAGTCTTCCTTGTGTCAGATTGGGTCTAAGTAATAAGATATAGTGATGCTGAGTGTGAGCATACACTGTCACCCTAATACTCAAGAGACTGCACAAAAAGAACTGGATTCTAGCTCAGTTTGAGCTATGTAGTATGTTGGAAACCAGCAGGGATCATATTGGAAAACATTGTTACAAACACAATCTTAATGAATTCTCACCACTTTTTGTGAGACCGTTTTTTTGAAAGTCATCTACTGTGACACTTTAGTCCAATTAAAGTTCCTTTAATTTGGCGAAC
Source organism: Onychomys torridus (assembly GCF_903995425.1). Taxonomy (NCBI): domain Eukaryota; kingdom Metazoa; phylum Chordata; class Mammalia; order Rodentia; family Cricetidae; genus Onychomys; species Onychomys torridus. Next base: position 1,433,823 of record NC_050460.1, on the reverse strand, counting down.
ATCACAATTATTCTAAGATTAATGTTAGCCACTTTAGTCTATCATAAATACAAAACTAGAAATAATATTTAAAGGTTAAAACAGAAGATGGAGAGTCTCCAAATTTTTTCTTTAAATATTAGCCACTAATAGTATAATTTTAAGTTTTGTTTTGGCTCCATCTAGTACAAATAGACTGGGTTATTAGGATAATTTTACCAGAGAAAAGCTGTCATTTCTTCAGATGTGTTCACTTAGAGAACAGCTACAGGAAGAGAATAACGATTTTTTTGTGGTGTAGTTGGGTTTATTATGTGCTCACATTCCATCAGACTGTTTTTCCTGTTCTTTTTAATGTCACGTTCTCTGGCGCAGAAGTGAAATTTAAAGCAATGGCACCTGCCTAATGCCTGCTAGCTTCCCTAAAGGACGGGCTCACACTGAGCAACAACTGATCCTCTAGAGGCTGGCTCTTCTGTATATCAGGAGGACTTTTTAATTTTTAAGCAATTTATTTTCTAATACTGTAGGGAAATTTTGTCTTTGGTTTTTCTTGCAGTCTAGATTTCTGACCACTAGATGTTGGCAACACTGGTAGGTACATGTTGACTTGGAAGAATGTTAACAGACATTTAAAATGGGGTTTCTGACATGACAAGACCAGCTCTAATACAATATGATAAAGTCCTAGGTATCTGAACTCTTTCAGAGTACCCTGAGTGCTTCAGGTCATTAAGGAAGAACACATGAGCAATTATTGCTTCTTAAAATATGTAAGGCCTGCATTTTTAATGCTACTGACATTTTTACATGAATTTCACCTAAACTTCAGATAAAATTCAGATCTATTTCCTTATATGCTGAGTTCTCCAATGTTTATCCCAGCTAGCAGTAGACATTACTTTTATTTAAAAAAAAAAATTAAATAAGCCTCACTCTTCTAGAACACATGAATGAGTTTCAGCATATACAGTGGAATTTTGTTCAACCATGAAAATATATGAAACTTGAAGTTAAATGCTTACAACTAGAAAACAATATGTCTGTAAAGCATTAGGTTGGAATTGTGATGTGGATTGTATTGAATCTGTGTATTGCTTTTATCATAATGGCTCTTTTACTATGCTGATCCCACCAATCCATGAGCATGGAATATTTTTCCATCTTCTGTTATCATCTTCAGTGTCTTAAAGTTTTTACCATACAAGTTTTTTACTTGCTTAGTTAGAGTTACTCCAAAATGTTTTTATTTGTTTTTCTACTCAGGGGGCTTTTTTGGTTTATTGTTTGTTTGTTTTTTAAGGCTATTGTAAAGAGTATTATTTCCTTTATTTCTTTCTCAGTCCATTTGTCATTTGTATATAGGAGGATTACTGATTTTTCTGAGTTAACTTTTTATCCAACTACTTTGCTGAAAGTGTTTATCAGCTGTAAGAGTTTCTTGGTAGAAATTTTGGGGTGATTTATGTATATAATCACATCATCTGCAAATAGTGATACTTTGACTTCTTCCTTTCCTGTTTGCATCCCCTTGATCTCCTTCAGTTATCACATTCTTCTAACAAAGAATACAAGCACTACATTGAGTAGGTATGGAGAGTAGGCAGCCTTGTCTTGTTCCTTATTTTAGTGGAAACACTTTGAGTTTCTCTCCATTTAGGTTGATGCTGACTTGTTATAAATCTTCTTGATTACTTTGAAGTATGTCCCTTATATCTGTAATCTAGTAACCAACCAAATATCTGACTTCATTTACGGCTACTCCATGAGGTGGAACCCATCCCTAATCATGCTCAGATGGCCAAAGAACCTGACACTAGATAGCCCAGGGACCTAGGAGGAAACCAAAAGTTACTTTTCTGCTAAAGGACTACAGCAATTAAATAACTCATAAGGACATTCTGCTGTACTCATAGATCAGTGCCTTGCTCATCCATGATCAGAAAAGCTTCGTCCTGCAGTAGAAGAGAACAAACATAGATACCCTACAGCCAATGTACAGAAAGTGAGAGAACTTGGAATACTCAATCCTAAATGGAACAGGGAGCCCTGTGGAAAGGAGGCAAGAAGATTGTAAGAGGCAGAGGAGATGGAGAGCACAAAGGGAACAAGGCCTTCTAAATACAATAGGACAGACACATCTGAGCTCACAGAGCTGTGGCATCATGCACAGGGCCTGCATGGATCTGTATCACATGGGGTCCCAGCACTAAGAAGAGAAGTAGACACCCAGAAGCTCTCTCCAGTTGATAACCACTCACAAATGAAAAATTTCTTCTCTCCAATGGAGTCCCACATCACACGCCCAGCAGTAGATAGCCAACACAAAATGAATTCAATGGCATCTTTGGAGGTTCTTTGTTTTGTCAGGGCTCTTCATTTTATTTTATTTTTTACCTTATAAGTCCTTCGAGTATATTATGCCACCCCTGCCCCAACCAGATTTGGTGTTTTTATGGAATTCTTGCAAGTCTCTGTGTCTATATGTGTTTGGTGTACTTTTTCTTTGCCTCTTCTGTTTGTTTATTTATTTTGTCTTATTCCAGGTTGTTTTTATTTAATTTTATTATTTAGATGCCTGTTTGTTACCTAAGGAAAAATAAAAAGGATGTGTATTCAGATGTGAGAAGAGGTTAGGAAGATCATGGAGGAGTTGGGTGTAGGAAAACTATGATCAGAAAATATTATACAAAAGTCTATTTTCAATAAAATAAAACTGGGGAGGAGGAAGAAAACAATGTATTAAGTGTATAAGCCTCAGAAAGACAAATGCCTCATGTTCCCTCTAATGTGTGGATCCTAGCTTTCTATTAAAATTTTTTTAAAAAATTATTTGCTACATGTATCTATTCCCATGTGTGCAGGTCCAATTGTCTATATGTCTATGTATGCGTATGGCAGCCAGAAACCCAGCATTGGATGCTTCCTTTGTGTCTCTTCATCTAACTTTTGGAGACACTGTCTTTCACTAAACAAAAACCTCACCAGCTGAGTGACAGGTCCCAAGATCTGCCTGTGTCTGGCTTCCAGCATTGGGATTATGGGATGTGTCAACACACCCAGCTTTTTTGTTTGTTGTGTGTTTGTTTGTTCATGGGTTTTGAGGACAGAACTCGGGTCCTTATCTTGTGCAGCAAGCACTTTGCCTATCGAGACAGCAAGCACTTTGCCTATCAAGACATCGCCTCAGCCCTCTAAGTTTATATGGGTGCATTTGTGTGTATGTGCAGATACTTACAAACCAGAAAGGGGTCCATGAGGAGAGAAGAGAAAGAGGCTTTAAGTAAGGGGAAGGGGGTGTTAGAGTACATGCAACATAAAAGTGGAGGGGAAATACTGAGGCAGAAGAGGACAGGCTGAGGAGAGGTCTGTAGTTAGAGTTTTCCTGCCTGGCCCAGTCAGGACAAATCTCTCTTACCCGCCAGTCCCACAGTCGCTCAGACCCAACCAAGAAAGCACACAGAAACTTACATTGTTTAGAAACTGTATGGCCGTGGCAGGCTTCTTGTTATCTACTTCTTCTATCTTAAATTAACCCATTTCTGTTAGTCTCTACTTTGCCACATGGCTTGTGGCTTACCAGTGTCTTTACATGTTGCTTTTCATGGCGGCGGCTGGTGGTGTCTCTCTCCAACCTTCTACTTCCCAGAATTCTCTTCTCTCTTGTCCGGCCTATACTTCCTGCCTGGCCACTGGCCAATCAGAACTTTATTTACACAGAGCGATATCCACAGCACTTCCCCTTTTCTTTTTCTTTTTTTTTTAAGGAAGGTTTTAACTTTTACATAGTACAATTACATATAACAGAATAATTATCAAGCAAGAATTACAATATTAAAGAAGATATCCTATCTATCTTATATTTGTGAGTTTAAGGTTTTATACCTAACTTATCTTTTATCATAACTGAGGAAATTATAACCATCTAGGCTTCAACCACATCAAAGACCTCAGAAGGATATAATATTACCTGAGAACCGGGAGAAGGATGCAAGCAACTTTCGGAAGTCTTGCAGGGTAGACAGAGACAGCTGGCAGCCTGGACAGTCACCTAATGTTCCTTTGTAAAGTTGGGGCATTTGACTTCAGCCCACAGGGCTAGAGTCTCTCGGTCACTTCTCTCAGTGTCCTGTAGAATGTCTGGTAGTTTCCTCTGCGAAGCAGGAACCTGAAGGACCATTTTGCCAAGCAAAGTTTAGTGGTCACCTTTCTATGGGTCCTGCACATACAGTCCATCAAGCAATCCAGGCAAGAACAGTTTCTTGCCCAAATGGCTATTTTTGCCAAGGTGAAGATAAATTCCATATGAAGTGTCTTCATTCCCCATCTTCCTCTCTGAAGTAAATTGGTGCTGCCAGGAGCAGACATGTCTCACGGTCCAGAAAGTCTAAATTTTAAAAGTATTTTAAATGCCATATTCTGTAGGTCTTTGAAGTATTTGAAGATTACCTATCTATCTGAAATACCTCTATGTATATCTAGAAGACTTAACTAACATGGCTATGAGTATGATTATCATAGATGACTAATTATTAATCTATTTTTAATTATCCATTTCAATTTAAAATGAGCTCTACAAACATAATACCTTAAACAGGAGTAGAAATATACACACAGTATAACAAAATTAACTTTAAGTTTGTATCAATAGACTAAAATCTATACTAATGTAAAACATTTTAAATGAGTTGTTGCTCTTTTAGAAGTAAGTTCATTAATCTACCCTTTCGTCCTATCATATCGATATCATATCCCCTTTTCTTCTTTAGAAAGAGATCGCATTTATAATCAACCCAATTTAAATAAATATATTGGTTTTTCTCTGTCCCACACCAGAGGGCTCTTCTAATTTGGGACACAAGAATCTCTTAACCTTTTCTTTTAGCAATATGTCTGGGTTTAGAGAAGGAGTGAGCCAATTCCATCTCCAAAGCCAGCTTGATGATTTTGGGAATTTGGGCGTAGTTTCTCTGACTACTTCCTGCTGGAGTGGGGGTGCTGTATCTTATGGGGACACAAAGAAAATTTTAGGATTATGGAGTAGTCCATGAGGATAAACCTCTGAGCCAGTTGCCTTGAAACCATTCTGGATGTCCGATCATCTGGGCCATTGTGTCATCGGAGACCTTTCAGGTGGTCTTGGCTGATCAAACCTGATGTATCTTAATCTGGAACAAATCCACAGCCTCTGGCTTTCTGTGGAAACAAAAGCAGAGACTCTTTTCCAAAGCAACATATCCTTATATCCAAATGTTGAAGTCAAGGTGTCTTTAAAATTTACATAATTGTTTAACTCAACAGCTTTTACAATCAAATCTTTTTCTGCAGTTAAAAAATCCCAAAGACAAGACAAACCAGATTTTCTGTGTAATATCCATTTTTGTAAGACTGAAATGCCTCTGTGGCTGCTGGCTCCGCCCACCTCAGCTTCCCAACATGGCGGTGGTACAGTTTACCGACAGCTCTGGGTCTGGAGCCATGTGGACCATCAACTATCAGAAGCAGTTCTATCAAAGCAGTGCATAGCCCAGAAACTTTTTTTTTTTTTTTAAACTAGCAAAGGCTAAATCTACCACTCAGCAGAGTAAAATGTCCCTTGTAGACTCCTCATTCCCGCCACACTGCAGGTCAGACGCACACGCCAGGAACCCGCCACAGTAGCTCAAACCGGCAGGCTGCCGCTAACTTGAGAGAGACAACTAGGAAGCTGTTTTTAGCTCCGTTTTATAATCTTTTTTCCTCAGGTTTTAGGTGGAAATCCTTGCCAACATGTTGGGTGCCATTAGAGTTTTCCTGCCTGGCCCAGTCAGGACAAATCTCTCTTACCCGCCAGTCCCACAGTCGCTCAGACCCAACCAAGAAAGCACACAGAAACTTACATTGTTTAGAAACTGTATGGCCGTGGCAGGCTTCTTGTTATCTACTTCTTCTATCTTAAATTAACCCATTTCTGTTAGTCTCTACTTTGCCACATGGCTTGTGGCTTACCAGTGTCTTTACATGTTGCTTTTCATGGCGGCGGCTGGCGGTGTCTCTCTCCAACCTTCTACTTCCCAGAATTCTCTTCTCTCTTGTCCGGCCTATACTTCCTGCCTGGCCACTGGCCAATCAGAACTTTATTTACACAGAGCGATATCCACAGCAGAGGTCATAGATCAGTGCTGATGCATTGTACACTAATTAAAAAATAAAGAAAATCAATAAAGGAAATAAGGACAATTAAAAATAGATAAGACAATGTACGTGGCAAAAGACAATTAACCAAATTAAATATTTGTTTTAAAGTACCGATCTATATATTTTTAATTGAGGGAGAATTTAAATGAATACAATTTCAAATAAAATGGCACAATAGCTGTAGGTATAGTAAAGTATATTTAGAAATAAAAATGTAATAAATTGGTTCACTTAACTATATGTTAAAGCAGAAGTCAGAGGCTAAAGTTTTATAGAAAATACAGACACTGACAGCTAGTAGGTCTATAAAAAATATTAAGAGGCCTGGATTTTTAACTGTCTTAATTCTGATTGAAACCCGAAGTCTTAAGAATTTTGACATTGTTGATGAATTCTTTTTGAAGTAGCCAGGGTTTAGTAGCATCCAGATTAGAGATGTGATTTGGTGGAAGGGTGCAGAAGCCAGAGGCACTTCACCCATTGTCGGCAGAGCTGCGACTGACTCTGGTGGTCAGCCACTTTGTGATCCCAGGCATCTCTATGTCACATGAATCAACCTAACTGAATGCTTTCTACTTACCGAACTGTAAAGTAAATGGAGGAAGTGCACCTTTCCACAGCAGGCAAGTGTGAGTCACTGTCAGTGTGGAGAAGCATATGACTCCCAGGAGTTTTATCAGTTGTTTGGTCATGTATGTAATACAACCACCAATAAATCATTGTTAGTAAATGATAATTACCTTAACATATATATATATGCATACACACATGTATACGTCTGTATTTTTCCTGAACTTTACTTTTATGGACTCAGAATCATTCATCAATTGCATGAAATTTTTCAACAATCCAATTTGCCTAGCATTATTAAGAAGCATAGATTTTATAAAAATACAAAACTTGGGAGGCTGATCATGCTAGTCTATCCCTATAAACTTAAAAATCAGGAGGGTGAAGCAGGAAGATTGTGAATTCAAACCTGAATTGGACTTCATAGTGACACCTTAATCTTAAGGTTTTCTGTATGAGACAATGTATTGCTAGTACATGTCTATAATCCTAAGAATCAAGAGCCTGTGTAGGAGGATTGTAAATCTGAGGTCAATCTGGACTTTATTGTGAAAGTTGTTAAGCCAAGTGTAAAAATCTGGGAGGATAACAATGCCATCATGGCACCCATTTCCTTGTTCTGTGATTAATATCATTTAAAAACGGAAGAATATAAATGTACTCTAAGAATCAATGAAGTGAATAGCCCTTCAGAGTCACTTTACAATTAAGTATTTCTAGGTTGTACAAAAGAAATTCCTTGCTTTGTGTGTCTATTTAAGCTACATTTTTCTTCATGCCAAGAGTGCATCATAATGGCTAATTCTTTAAAAATAAATTATGGTTCAGAGTATTAGCTTATCTTACTTCAGTTAATTCCTACTTGGATACTGCACTTAAAACTATGAAAGACCCTTTTGCTTCCTGTTCTCAGGGAAAAGGGCTTGCTCTTGTAGTGATCCCCCAGCATTCTCCTGAGTTCTTCTAACTCAGTGATAGACCTCCTATTCAAAGCAAAGTTGACGTCTAGTCATTGAATTCTAAAGCAACTGCCTTTCTATTTTTCCCCTCAGTTTTCCTATAACAACTCCTTCCTAACTTCTGTAGTCAGATAAATTCTTCTCAGAGAATAATTAAACTCAGTAATCCTCTGCATGGATAAAGAGCCTGATTATGGAGTCCTCTGCCCCAGTCTCCGTCTCTTTCCCTGTGCTAAGCTCTCTGTAGCAAGTGGTTTAGACACTGTCCAGCCCCCATCGTCTGTGAGGCTGGTATACCCATTGAATCTCCAGTTGCTCTGCTTATTCCCTATTTCTTCTGATTTTCGGTTGATATTTGAAATATCCTGTGATGATCAGTTTGGTAGAGGTAAGACAGACAGTGTCAGCCAAACTCAGGGTGTGGTCCACATATTACAATATAGAGAAGTGGAAAAATGTCTACCTCAAAGAAGACTCTGATATCAGAATGCTTTACACTGTGGCTTCTATATTCAAATTATGCTTTATGTCTTTCTCTCAAAAATTAAATCCTTAGCCATATGTTTTGTTTGCTTCCAGTGGACAAATAGATTTGGATATGTGTGTATAGAGTCAATGAGCCTCTATTGAATGCAGCCATTGAGAGCACATGCCATCTCATCAATATGAAGCAGATGTGAGGAGTCAAAAGACCTCATTTTATATCAGAAAGCATATAAAACATAATCCTATTGATATATTATCCCATATATCCCATTATATACTTTAAACAATATAATTCTAATTTTTGGAAAACAGTATTTCAGATTTAAGTTGATTTTGATAAGGATTTTTATTTTCCTTCTAAGTTTTTTTTCTTTTGGTTTTTAGTTTTTTATTTTTTTCAAGATAGGGTCTCTCTGTGCATCCCTGGTTGTCGTAGAACTTGCTCTGTAGACCTGGCTGGTTTCGAACTCAGAAATTTGCTTGCCCCTGCCTCCTGAGTGCCCAGCTCCTTCTATGTTTTTAATGATAAAGAAAAAAAAAAAAAGAGAAAAACTCACAAGCATATTAAGTTGAGTCTTGTTGCTCACCTACAAAGTAGGAAGGATGGGGAATAGCTGCCTACTTACAGGGAAGCAAATCTGGGCCCCAGAGGAGAAGCCCAATGCACTCTGCACATTCCTATCATAATCAAACTCCAAACTAACTAGAGTGAGCAGTTTTTATTTGCTTATTGTTTCTGCATATATACTAAAAATATTCACCAAAAATAGGAATAAGTAAATAAAAAACAATTATGGAGGCTGTATAAAACATGTGTCTAAATATATAGTTAAGTCATATGCATAGCTTCCTGTAGCACCCCTCGAGAGAGATGGAAATGGTGATGGTGACTGAATTCTTGTCAGACTGCTAAAAATCCTCAGAAATTCAAATGCTGATGCCACACATAACTTCACAGGGAGGGTTTTCTTTTTATTTGTTGTTTACATTGAAAAAGGTTAACAAATCTGTGAATAGTCAGTGTCTGTTTTAAATGTTAGAAATATGATCATAAACTTTGTGCATCTGCACATGGGTGGTAGATTAAAAAATATACACATTTACCCTTTATGTGTATATAAGTTGTAGCACGAGTTCTAATTGGTCTTAATAATAAAAATCCAGAGTCAGATATCAAGGGGAAATGCTGTGGGATAATGCCTTTGTACAGTGTAAAGAATTGTGTCTTGAATTGGTTTAATAAATACTGACTAGCCAGTAGCCAGGCAAGAAGTATGATGGGGCAACCAGACTAGGAGAATTCTGGGAAGAAGGGTGGAGTCAGGAGTCGCCAGCCAGACTCAGAGGAAGCAAGAGAATGCCACACAGAGAAAACATACCAAACCGCGTGGCTAAACATAGATAAGAATTGTTGGTTCATGTAAGTGTAAGAGCTAGTTAGTAATAAGCCTGAGCTACCAGCACAAACATTTATAAGTAGTATTAAGCCTCCAAGTCAATTATTTGGGAAGCAGCTGCTGGGTATTTGGGAACAGGCAGGTGGGAGAGAGAAACTTCAGCCTACAATAAGTGCATGTTTTATGATATATTTTATGGCATGAGACAGTGAAGTTGATTTTTAAACTCAGAGTTGATTATCTAATAAGATCAATTCATTGTGATATTTTGTAAAAGCTGAGAGTATAGGATGGGAAGGAGCTGAGAGAAGGAAATAGATGAATAGTATGTTCAGTTTTTAGAGTTTTTCACATATTCTGAAGTTTTTGTCACATGAGAGAAAAATACTGTGTCCCAGCATGTAATTTGTAGCATACATGGCACTTTGAAGTTTATATACACTATTAAAATCCAGTAGTAACCATGACTATTGTTTCAATTTAAACTAACAAAATATTTTTTGTTGTTTATAATTGCCAGCAAATGGTAGTAAGAAAAAGCTGGCCAAATACAATATGATTTGTGATTGTTTTGAAATTTCTACTGATAAATTTTGTGACATTATCAGACTTGCAAGAATGTTAATAATCTCACTTATGGAGAACCATGAAATTCATTCATCACATAATTCTCCCTAAATTGTTACAGAAATAACTCAGAATTATAACTTTAAAAGTATGGAAGATAACAATTTGCCTTTCTGTAACCACTTTAATTCAGTTCACAATTTAGTTCACAGAGTAAACTAGTCCCTTTGTCAAGGCCCTCTAGCATTCCTTTCTTATTTTTTCTTCTGGTTCTCTTTGTGGGAGCACATTTTTTTTTTCCTGGGGAATATTCTCTACTCCATAGTCTATGCAGTGTCGACCATACTCCACATGCCCACTCACAACACTAGTTGTCTGTGTATTTGCACAGAGAGCATGCATTAAGATATGATGCTGTGGTACATGTCATTCACCCTGGTAAACAGCTTGGGGTGGTGACTCAAGAGACTTTAATGGGGAGAGCTCTTGGAAGCCCTGATGGAGAACCAGGCTGGGCTGTAATGCAGTTCCAAGAAGATTATTTGTTGACTCCAAGTTCATTCACCACCAGCTACAACTGAGTGGCTTTGGAGTGGTTGTTTTTTTTTTTAATTAATTTATTTTTTTATCTATTATTTTTTAATTATTTTATTTTATTTTGTCAAGCCTGTAATGTGGAATGCAGGATGTCCTGAAAAGGAAATGTGGCCCTTTTCAGGATGATGTTCTTCCACCGAGCTAGCTCAGTTTGAACTGAGGGCTAAGGGATGAGGACTGTGGACAAGCCCAGTGTCATCTGAGCACCCCTGTTTGCTAGTGCTCTGGCCATCTAAACAGAGTGGCTTAAGAGGTGCCATGCCTTTGCCAGCTGTCACAGGATTTCTTTTTATGCTTTAAGAAATATTTATTTTTATTTATGTGTAGTATATAGGTTCTGTGTGTGGGTGGTGACTTCAGAAGCCAGAGAGGATGTTGGATGCCCCAGAGCTGGAGTTACATGAGGTTGTGAGTGACCCATGTCGGTGCTGGGAACTGAGCTCAGATCCTCTGGAAGAGCAGCAAACTCTTAATCTGTCTATATCTACTGGGCCATCTGTCCATAACCATTGAGACGTCTGTCTGTAACCACTGAGTCATCTGTCCATATCCACTGAGCCATCTGTTCATATCCACTAGGCAATCTGTCCATATCCACTGAGCCATTTGTCTATAACCAATGGGTCATCTGTCCATAGCCACTGGGACATGTGTCCATATCCACTGAACCATCCACCTAGCTCAGTCACAGGCTTTCCATCACCTTCCCAAAAGCAGATTACTGGGTCATTTAGGAATAAAATATAAAAATTATATTGAACTAATTCAGTCTTATGCTTTTTATCAGGTTTATTGTGGTGGCATGTTCCCTTATAAACTGTCTTTATATCTGTGATCTGTGATTGTTCTCATGTTGAGTATTTTATGTGAGGTTAGAGATTTTTAAAAAATGTTCAAGAAAAAAATTAAAAAATTATCAAAATGTGTTGTTACGTCTGAGAAAGAGCATTAGAGAATTCATTTCCCGTTTCACATTATGGATATTTATATCACTGGCAAAATGTATTATTTCAGTATTCTTGGAACTAACATTCACACTTATGCCCTCTTAACATAGTTCAGCGTGAATAAATGCAAACAAAAAATGAGGAAATGCACGGAATTGCATATTGAGGGAACCCAGCATTCTTCACCTTGAATTTTTATGTTTTCATGGTTTTCCATAATGACTTTTTTCATTTCAATATTTTGTTTTTGTCTTTAGTAAACTATAAAAACTGTCTTATATGATTGTGTTCTTGACTGCTACTGGGTCAGAGATAATTGCTGTACTTTTCGATTGTCAATTCTTTTTAAAAGAAATATTAATAGATTTCCATGACCATATTTGACCTCTGTATTCCCCAAGGTGGGACTATCCTTGTCAAAAGCCTGAAGAAGTATGGTATAGTTGTACATTGATTTTATATTCAATTTGCTAATGCTTTATTTAAGGTCTTCTCTGCATCTATGAAGATGGTGGTACATGGTTTCCCTGTTGTATTTACTTTTCTAGTTTGGGCACCAGACGTTTACAGAGTTGTTCTCAGAAAGCTATCACTAGAATTCTTTGTTCCTAAACTAGCTGACACACACGTATAACCTCAGTGGTCAGGAGCTGGAAACAGGAACACGAGAATGTGAGACCTTATCCCCTGAAAAATAACTAAAAAAGAATGATCTGTTACCTCAAAGTTAATACCATGGTCCTTAGATATGTCTGAAACAGGCCACTGATGGGATGATAAGAAACGTGAACGGCATGGTCTTTCTTCTTCCTCACTGAGGCAAGTGTCTTTACGATTTTATTACATTTTAATATTCTTTTAATCTAGAGCAGCATTCTCAACCCGCACATCGCTGCTCCCAGGTTGGGAACTGCTGACTTAGAAACAGGGGGCAGATTCCCACAGAGCTTCAATAGCGCCCAGACATCTGCATGCCTCATGACTTCCTGTAACTCCTCTGTGTCCTCAGAGATGCTGAGCTTTCTCTTTCCAAGACTATCACAGTTTGTATTAACCTTATGGTTAATGGCCACACCTCTGTGCCCCTTCTCATCCAGCATTCATTCTTCAGATTTCAACCCCAAGTCTTCTATCTCAGCAATGTGTGCCCAGTCACACTACCATTCCAAAGAATTGAATCTGACCCGCTGCTGAGTGGGTGGTGGGCTTTCTTGCAAAATACTTCAAAATTCAAATGTAAAATATATGTAATATAAAAAAATTTTTCTAACCAGCATACACCCTACATCCACTTTGAGTAGTAGAATTTGACAAGCATTAGCATCACTTAGGAAGAGATATAATAGACCAACTAGAGATGGCATTTCCAAATTGCTTTGGCTCTTTACTAGCATTGTGGTAGCGTATCATTTTACATCACTTACATTTTATATACTGCTTAGTTTTGAATTCATGCAAATACAATTAAAAGTCTTGCCATGGTGTCTCTGATGTTTTTCTGTTGCTTGTGTTTCCAATAGTGTACATAAGATATTTCTGTATTAATAGACAGGATTTCTTTTATTTTATGTTTAATTCATATAAGTCCAGATAATTGGGACTATAATAATCTGTCATACCTGGATTGCACTTATTTATGGACATTTGACTGATTTGCAGTTATTCACACAACTACATGCCTGTATTATGTGCATATGTGTCTACTGATGTGTTCAGGCATACGTGTTATAAGTACCTCTGAAGTAAATATTTTGTGTGTATATTGTTACAGAAGAATGAGTTGCTTTGTAAATTATCCGAACTTCAATTTTTGTTTGTTTCTTTGGCTAGGAAGCAAAGGGAGATTTTAAGTCCTGTAAGTGGTTTTTCACAGCCAGTCTTGGGGAAGTGTTTAGTTGTAATGACAGATTTTGGGGAATATATTTTGCTTCTACTTAGAGCCAAGACTAAGACAAACATGTTTCTTTGACATTCCCCTTTGAGGGCCTTTCTTCTAAGATGATGAAATTACTGATGTTTAATTTGGACAATCTCAACTCTTAATTAGATTTCCCCTTGGGAAGGGAACCAGCTGACTGTCATAAATATCAGATCAGGTCTATTCTTAATAGTATTATAATTCTGCTTGTTATTTTGCAACCAATTAACATTTCATAAACATTCTGCTTGTCTTACCATATTCCTATAGACATAGTCACAAAACTCAGGCTGTTTGTAGATTGAAATAAGCTTAAGTTACTCTTACTCTACTAATAATTATGTTTTAAGTGGAATATGCAAGATGCTAAGTAAATAAAAAGTTAACATATGAAGACCTTATCTGAACATTTAACAACTACAATAATATAAGTAATGTAAGTGTTTTTATTTTGTGGGTTTCAATCTTTATTAGTTATTTGAATCTATGGTAATGTAGTATATTTTATTTTAAAAAAATCAAGTTCTAGAATAAAAAGATGAACACATCAGATGAAACATGCATACATATTAAAAAATAATTTTTCTGTGAAAAAATTTTAGTTCTTCAAGATAATAATGTCTAGTCACCAGAACCAGGTGAATTAAGAAGCCTGACAATATAAAAAAATAGCTAAATAAAGAACAAAATCAAGTAATAAAATTTCAGCCATAAATATGACAAGAAATGACTATTTGTTTAAAAATGAAGAAATTGAAGAAACTAAATTGGTAGTCTCCATGAAGCTCCATCATTGCTGCTTAGCTTTCATAATACTGCTGTGCAGGTTTCTGTGGGGGAAAGGTTATCAGCAGTCCCACCCAGCTTCAAACCCTGTGAACTACAACAATAACCATCGTGACAAGATACACCCTTGGATGCAAGGGTGACATGAATAAGGGAAACAATGACTTTCTGACTGGATTAGTACCTGCTCCAAATCTATCCAGGAGCTCATGGTCAGCAAGCTCACAGTCCCCAAGGGTGAACCTACTACTATTATTTTGCCCCATTTAGGACATAGTATTAAATTGTCTTCAAAGTTCCTATCTCTCTAACCATAGATTAGTTCAGCTCTCACGCCTCATCAGAATAATTCCTTTGTGTAGTGGACAATGTTCAATGCAGAAACTCACAACTTGTCAAATTGCAGAGAAGAGGCTAAGTAGAGTGCTCAGCCACAAACCAGATATCATACCTACTCCCAAGGTCTAGGGACCATCGATGAGGAGTGGAGCAGAAATTAAGAGGAAAGGGCAGAAAGACCTTTAAGAGAGAGAGGTTGAGGACCAGAGTAAAACAGTGTCTTCTGGACATGACAGGACCACTACACTCAGCAGCTCAAAGCAGCTGTGGATGCCTACGTAAGACTCACCAAAGATCAAGCCAGTCACCATCCTAGCATGGAGCCGGAAGCAGTTCATGAACCTTCACCCTAGCTGAG
Source organism: Onychomys torridus (assembly GCF_903995425.1). Classification (NCBI taxonomy): domain Eukaryota; kingdom Metazoa; phylum Chordata; class Mammalia; order Rodentia; family Cricetidae; genus Onychomys; species Onychomys torridus. Next base: position 1,418,743 of record NC_050460.1, on the reverse strand, counting down.
GAGCTATGGATGCTGACAGCTTCTGACAGAGGAAGAGTTACTTTTCTCTCCAGGTGTGGCTCCTGGTAGGTTGACCACACTCCAGTGGATGGCTCCACACCCAGAAGTATATGGACAACACAAATTGAATTCAATGATTTATGAAATAAAACAAATAAAAGAGGACATGAAATTGGGGGGTTATAAAGATGGGGACAAGTCTGGTGGGAGTTAAGTGGGGGAGCTGGGGATGAATATGATCAAAATAAATCATGACTTCTCAAAGAATCAATTAATTTTTTAAATTCAAAATGGAAAAATAGTAAAATGTACAAGGCTGACAGTTAATGCTAACTAGAAAACTGTATAAACAATTTTATTATAAGCTTCCTATTGATACAAAGAAAAGTAATTTAAATGTGATTTTTACATTTACATTGGAAATTACCTAGCAGGGGAGCTTTCTAAGTGTTAAGTAGAGTTAGCAATAGGAGTATGATAGAGCAGGGTGGAAGCAGAATCCTGTGCTCACTGAACTTCTCATGGTCCTTCTTTCTCATGTATATTTTACTTTGATGTTTAAGTAACAATGCAGTTAGTATAATGATGAAAAACAAGTAAATAATGTTGTACTAAAATAAAATAAATGTCATCAGGAGCCATCAGATAATTTCAAGTGTTTGAAAATACATAAAATACTGTGTGCTCTTGCACATGACCTGTCAGAACTTGGCATCTGTGAGATGAAACGTTGTGTTCTCTGTTGTCTGATGAGTCTTATTTCCCTCCAGACAGAGCCAAAGGAAGATCAAGAGCAGGCACCCACTTTGACTCAGCTCGGAGACGGAGTCGAGCCGTCCTGTATCACATTTCAGGACACCTGCAAAGAAGAGAAAAGAACAAATTGAAAATAAATAATGTAGGTGGTGTGTGTGTACATTGTGGACACCAGTTCCCCTGGAGAGCAATGTTTGATAAACTAAGGAAAGGTTCCAATTACTCATTTATTGCACTTTTCAGCTTTCTTTTGCCCACTTTGGCTTGCATTTGCCTGTAAAGAACAAACTGGGAAAGGCCAGTGTCATGATGAATTTCTGTGAAACGTGTGCAGCTTCACACTAGTGTTAGGACAGCACAGAGATTGCAGTTCTGTCAGAGTGCACGGAGTACTGAGGGGGGCACACCAGACAGACTCTGTGGATTGAGACACAGACTGTGGAGCAGGTCACATGTATAGTTAGTGACTACTTTGTAAATTTAATTTCACTGTCAATGTTACTCTCTACCCCCATCCCCCTTTATGCCTTTACCTAGGGAACCATGGCCAATACAGGTCATCACTCCAGTTAAGAATTCACTCTGTATAAAACAGATGAAACTTTCAGACAGTGAGTTGAATCACATTCCATTGGAATCACAGCTATCCTGATTAGGTTATGAAGTTTTACTTTTAGTGAATTACAGTAAGGGCTGCTTCCTGAACCAGTGTGCTCACCTCTCAAGGGCCATTGTGCTAGCAAAAGCTGCTTGTTTTGTTTTCATAGAGTTTTAATCACACATCACATCCTCAAGAAATTACACTGAACTAGTTTTTAACACAAAGGAACTTCACCTGTGTGGAGAAACCAGAACGATGTCTGTCTTGATGTACACTTTCAAACACAGTGTTTCAGTGTGCAGTCATTAGCCTCTGTGAAGGCTTGCGGGGTGACTATGCATGGAAAACTGAACACTCAGTCTAACTTGCCAGTAGATTCAGGAACAGTAATATTTAGGATTCAGAACCCTTTTGGAATTTTGAGATTGGTCCACATGTCCTGGGAGCTAAGGACACAAGATTCTTTACAGCCCTACTTTACAATCAGCTCTATGGAGAACCTTACAGCCAGGGTCCTGATGAAACAAGTCTTGCTTCAGGTGTTCAAAGTATCAATTTCTGTACTTATAGCAAACAAAGAAAGGTGTCTAAACCCAGGGTGTGGTGAGCTACTTGAATACACTACAAATGAGGTTTGGCTTTAATGCAGTTCCTTTCTAGAAGTCACAGTCAGTGTTCTGGTCCACTCATGCTCCTGGGGACCAAGGAGCCTTGGCTGTTCCGCCATTCCCTCTTGTGCAAAGTCCAACACAGTTGGTGGTGGGTGGAAGTTTGCTTCTTTGTTCTGACTTACTGTAATAGTTTTCTGTTTTGTGTGTGGTGTGTGTGTGTGTGTGTGTGTGTGTGTGTGTGCCACCGATATGTATATATGCAGAGATTTGGTTATGCTGGAAGTCCACACTGTCTTCTTGCTTTAGTTGAGAAGCATTTACTTGAGATTCACTAAAACACTGAAAGTCTCGGTGAAATTAAACAGCATTTGTTGAGCCTTGCTATTTTCCCCTGTACATTTAACAAACTATAAAGTGTTATCAAAAATATGTATGAAAAAAGTTATATAACTCCCAGTCCCTAGTGCCTTGCTTGATTGCTGCTGTTCATTTCAAAAGTATAAACCTCAGAGGGGAGGGTAGTAACTGAGAATGCCTAGTCAGCCCAGTGACACTGATAGCACAGGTGCCCTGACTTCTCAAGCAGGGTGTGAAGTCTGCACTGGCCTCATCACTGTATCCTTTTCAGCAGGATAGGGAGCCCCTAATGGTCAGACAGCGGGAAGAGAGAAGGAAGGACAGAGAAGGCCTTGCACTTACTGGAAAACAATCTAGCTACAGTTGCCCATGCACACAAAAATGAACGCTAACATCACACTAGCTATTTAAAATTTCCTTCCTTACATTCTGTTATTCAATTCTCACCACAGGCTAGTACTATGTATTATTTTTATTAGCTGCATCTTAACAAAGGGGGAAAAGCTGGGCAGTGGTGGCACACACCTTTAATCCCAGCACTCGGGAGGCAGAGCCAGGTGGATCTCTGTGAGTTCGAGGACAGCCTGGGCTACCAAGTGAGTTCCGGGACAGGCACCAAAACTATGCAGAGAAACCAAAAAGAAAAGAAAAGAAAAGAAAAAAGAAAAAAAACAAAGGGGGAAAACCCAACTTTTGGGGTTTTTTATTAAAACTCTCTAAAGGGCTCAGACCTTAATTTTCTGCCTCAAATCACTGTCATGTTGTTGACCAGCTGTAGTTGGAGTTTTCCTGCCCGGCCCACAGTCAGGACAAATCTCTCTGACCCGTCAGTCCCACAGTCACTCAGACCCAACCAAGTAAACACACAGAAACTTATATTGCTTATAAACTGTATGGCCGTGGCAGGCTGCTTGTTATCTACTTTTTCTATATTAAACTAACCCATTTCTGTTAGTCTATACTTTGCCACATGGCTTGTGTCTTACCGGTGTCTTTACATGTTGCTTCTCATGGCAGTGGCTGGCAGTGTCTCTTTTTCCCAGCCTTCCACCTCCCAGAATTCTCTTCTCTCTTGTCCTGCCTATACTTCCTGCCTGGCCACTGGCCAATCAGAACTTTATTTACCCAGAGTGACATCCACAGCAAGCAGCTTTTCCCCATAGATGATCCTATACTGCAATCACAGACAAAGGAACTCCTTAGGCCTGTGTCCAGGCTTGAGGATGGGAGTTAATACCTTTAACCTAAGCTCTAAGTTTGCATGGAAACTGTTGGGAAAAGACTTTACTTCCTTTTGATTTTGATTCTTTATTCTATGAAATGAGAAGAGAATGAAGCTGGTCTACCCAGCAGAAATAAATGTTGTATAGGTCAGAGGAGAGAGCCCCTCAGGAGTCTGAGAGAAATGCTAACCATGCCCAATATCATGAGCAGGAAGCCTTGCTCATTAGTACATTATCAAAGTCAGGTCTGTGTCAGGTGCACCCAGTGTAGTGACTGTAAGAAGATTTTTCTGCCCGCTTGAGCATTCAGAGGTGAGTTTCAAAGAAATACTGAAAAATACTTTAGAAAACCAACATCTTAATTGGGCTTTGGAGTTAACTAATGCATTTGGATCATTCATAGGATAAAAATTAATCAACTCAAGCATTATTGGTTCTCAAGCATGCCCCTCAAAATTAAGAAATAACAGCTGCTCAAAATCTATTTTTTGTTTAATACCTGTCTTAGTCCTTGTACAAGTTGCATATGTTTGAGAGTTAAAACAAGGTAATGTTTCTTCCCTGTTTCTATAGATTGCATAATTTTGTGCATATGTGTATCGTTTATGGATCTAAGAATTGGCTTGATTAAAGAGGATTTTGTTAGAGAGTCTGGTATAGTTTTTCCACTCAGGTGACTGTGTAATGATGCATGCAGAACTGAATTATTGACCCTTCAAAAGTTAAGTCAAACTTGAGATGGATTGACTCCTAAGTATAATTTTTAAATACCATGCTATAACAATAATTTGACAATAACTTAAACTTACATGCTTGAGGTAGTCTATGAAACTGACACCATGCCATTCACATTGAAAAGTGTTCACATCCTGCTCAGCTTTTGTTTCAGCATTGCAGAGTTAAATGGAGTCAATGTGACACAAAGCAGACACTTTTCCATGAGTGCACAGTCCTCACTCTAGGCCTTCTTCTCTCACACTGGGTACAATCTGAGGCACTGCAACAAAATGGTAAAGATAGTAGCTATTTAGATAGAAGCATAAAGTATTCCTGGTAAATCCTGATAATTTCCTTTTATAAATATTTAGGAATAAAGTTATGACTCAATCTACTATGTATAGGACTAGAAAGATGTCTCATCAATTAAGAGCTCTTACTAGTCTTAAAGACAACCTGGGTTTGGTTCCCAGTACCCATATGGTAGATTAAAACTGCATGTAACTCCTTTTCCAGACAATTTGATACCTCCTTCTGGCCTCTATAAGCACCAGGTATGCATGTAATACACAGGCCTTCATGCAGATAAAAGTAGTCACACACATAAAACAAAATAAATAAACTTTAGAAAAAAGAATTTATTACATGCTATTATAACTTCAAAGTACCTTATCAACATTGGGAAGATGAATATTTATGGGCCCCAACTCTCCTTTCTGTGCTCTTGAATGAGTTTTAACACCCTCCCCCCACCACACACACACACATACCCCACAAACATACAAAGTAATTCATTGTCTCAGTTTATGACAAAGTCCAGCTTTGGAACTCGTCCTCAACTACTAGGTGGGTAGTTGGATGGAACACAGGCAGTGGCACCAATCAACCATCTGGAAGTGAAACAGTGGCCCACCATGGAGCGTGAGCATGACATGCTTGTATGACTAAGGAGACTTACTAGCAGGAAGTAGACACATGCTGGGAACCCCTACCCTCAGACAAGGGGTGGAACCAATAATTTCAAGTCCTATCTCTGTTAATGTCCCTGGAATCCTCTGCTCTGAGGCTTCCTGAACACACAATATTTATCTGCCTTTCCCTCAGTGACTGAGACAAGGGAGCAACACTGCATCCCACAAGTATTATATATCCAGAACTTTTTCTGTTCATTCAAGTTAAATTTCAAATCTAAGTTGTCATTACTTTTCTTGCATTTTCCACTAAATAAGGTCAAAGCAAAGTTTATAAGTACCTGGCCACATGCTTGTAAAATTTCCACTTGCTATTGTTTAGGCTCCTTTTGTCTCATAGCAACAAGGGAATTGTTCATCGGTTTGAACTGCTTTCAAAGCAAAGTGCCTCAGCAGCCATCAAAAGCTCTAGCTAGTCTTTGTTAATCAGCTGTGTGGCTGCGAACATTACCTTCCTCCCCTAAGTAGCTGCTTCTCTCCTTCTTACTGGGTGGTTCATTGCTGAATATATTATCCATATTAATCAAAGTAATTAGGTTTTGGTTCCAATAAAAAATATCACCAGCACCCACAATGCACAAAAGCATGTGCCACCTAGTTAGTATATTTTGAGAGGAAAGCAAGCAGATGTTTGCAGCTGAATGCTAGTCATCTCTATCTTTTGGGGGATGGCAGGGTGGAGGATGGGAAGATATCTTTGCTGACATAAGCAGAATCTCAGGCCAGAGATGACTGTCATCTGAAATCCACCCATCTGTAGACTGTGTTCATACTAAGGAAGATAAAAATATGCCTTTGTTGTTCCATTATGTATAGGATGACACTTGCAACTGGATGGTTTTAGATGACATTTGAGATAATTGTCTTTTTTTTTTTTAACGACCAAAATCTAGATTATTCACTTAACAGTCACAATCTGCAGAATACTGTGCATATAGCAAAGATCACTGCTTAATTTTAGTCCAATAACAAGTAGGACATGCTCTAAGAAGTGTGTTATTAGAGTAGTTTTGATTTTGTAGGAACCCCATAGAGGGTGTCAATAAAAATCTACATCGTGTGTATCTGGTCTAGAGATGGCTTAGAGTTTAAGATGACTCAGAACATATACTACTTCTACAGAGGAGCTGAGCTCAGTCTCCATTACCCATGTCAGGTGTCTCCCAAATGCTTGTAGCTCCATTTTCAAGAGATTAAACACACTCCTTTGCTTCCCTGGGCATCTGCATTTATGTGTATAAACCAATAGATTTGCTGGCCAGTCACTCAATGTGTCAATAAACAATGAGTTCAGCAGATGAAGTATGAGCCTGTGGCTTATATACTAACTGCTGACAGTGAGCTTTTTAAATATATAGGAACACACTCTGAACCAGTAGTTAGATGACCACATTACAAACACATAAAACAGGAATATATGTTTAGAACTATGATCAATAATATGCACTATGCATAATTATCAATGGTGTATTGTACATGACTGAGATTTAGTATTTTCCTGTAGAGCAGCATCACAGATAGGCCATGGTGTTACAGTGGTCTGCATCTTCCCTGGGTGACAGGATTTTCATCTTACTTGGAATCTTGTGGGACCAGCATCACAATGAAGCCTGTAGTGGACTGTGGCACAGTTGGGTAGTACAGGACAGTAGACTCATGTTTGATTTTACAAGCCACTTGTAAGGTATTTGATGTTGAATGCGTGGGTGGTCCTGGATCCTGCAGTGTGCATTTAGGGCTGTTCAGTCTCCATTTCTAATCATATGCCTCTTTGTTCCTTCTCTTCTTTGTGTCGTTATCCACAGAATGTGTTTGTAGATAAACCAGCATTTCCAGAGTATAAGGTTTCTGATGCAAAAAAATCCAAGTTCATCCTGTTGCATTTCAGCACTTTCAAAGCTGGCTGGGACTGGCTCATTTTGCTGGCAACATTTTATGTAGCTGTGACAGTACCTTACAACGTATGCTTCATTGGCAATGAGGACCTGTCCACAACTCGGAGCACAACGGTCAGTGACATTGCAGTGGAGATTCTTTTCATTATAGGTAAGATCCAGTAACTTCTCATCTGAGAGATTTGCAGGTGGGAAGCAAGTATGTTCCAGAATTTTCTGTGGAAAATTTGAGCTAAGGTTCATTTTCTAGGGTGTGTCTCAGCCTGTAATGCAAATTTTGGAGACTCACATGCTTGCTTGTACTTCTGAAAACTGCTTCTTCCAGTTTCCCTGCTGTTCCTGTATTGAAACATCTAAGTTAATACCCCATGTTTCTATATTTATCTTATTAAAAATGGCTCAAAGGAAGATGTAGTGTCTGTTGTTTGGATTCTGACATCCTTGGAGGTAGTAACTATGCAAAGTCAGAGATGAGTTTAGCAAAAACACACAAGTAGAATGGTTCAGGATATCCTGGGAGTGTGGTTCTTTCAAGGTGTTTCAAATGAACTCAGCAAGTGATCTGTCTACAGAAGCAAAGAGAAAGCAGGGGCTTAGTTACCTAAGATAATCAAGAGAGGTAGTATCTGATTTTAGCTAAGGAGACTCCAAGGAATGATTGCTCCCAGTATTTACCTCTAGAACCCTGAGGGTTTCAGTAGACTGATATTGGCTTGACTGTATAGACCTTTTTCTGTGACTGAATGTTAGTATGTGTTTGCTCTAGACAGGTGTGCCTGCTCTCCCCATAATCCTGCCCCAGTTATTACTGCATCTGTGAGCCCTGCTTGTTAGGACCCTAGCTCCCACCCCCAAAGTGGTCACTGTAAGTTTGTTAGACGACTAGATGGCAATGATGTCTAGTTGTGTACCTGGGGAAGGCTATAAAATCAATTTAATTTTTTTCAATTAAATACATTCATTATGAAGAAATTATAAGAATAAAGTAATCTGTTTGATCATGATGAAACAGCATATTTCAACCATTACAGCTTGAATTTAAAATAAAGTCACAGACATATTGGATGTGCCTATTTCCCAGTCCACTTGGTTTCATCTCCTCTTAGTTTGATGTTTCAGCGTATGGATTTGTGACTAACACAATGATGCTGTCATCAACCTGGAAACATTCTCAATGTCAAGGTCAAAGTTTTGAGGGACTCGGTTTTTTGTTGCATATCTGAACCTAGTTTCTTTCTAGGTAATAAGTTCACAAGGTCTCATCAAGTACCAGGTAAGAGTGTCTGTTAAGCACATATGCCATCAGCTTTCTGATGTGACTATTTACAGTTCTTTCATTGGGGCAAAGCTGTTTCTTGACTTTTCTTGGCCATATTGTCCTGGTATTTGAGATTTGAAACCTCATGGAGTCAGGATTCCCTTTGGACACTATGCTCTCAGGCAGAGGATGGCCTGTTTGCCCATGAGAACTCACACTCTGAGAATGATTTATTTGTTAGGGGTATGCTTTCCTGTGGAAGACTGATGGAGACTGGTTTGTTCCTCTGATGCTGCTCTCAGTTCTGTGTTCTTCCTGTAATGTCTCCTTAGGTAGCAAATCAATTCTCGCAGTACCCAACACCCACCACCACTAATTAATCTCTTGCTGTTTTTACGCAGTTGTGTTTATGCAACGACCACCAGAGACACGACCCTACCAGCACTATGAAACCCTGCCTGGAATCCCTGGCTGACTGACTTAATGTCACAGGCAATAGGGATTTGCTTGCAATTTTCTGCTGTTGCAACCTTGCTCTTCTAAATGAGTTTAAGCATGTGGACAACTTATAACACATTTGAAGAGGTGTATAGTACAATTTCTCCTGCTATGTTTACCCTAGCTTTTATCATGTGCATCTTTTCTTAAAGATGGCCAAAAATGGTTAGTTATAAATAATTTATGACACATGGAGTAATAGCAGGTCATGGTACCACACACCTGTAATTCTATCACTCCAAAGGCAAAAGCAGGAAGACCCAGAGTTGAAGGCCAGATGGGGCTACACACTGAAACTTTATGTTCAAAGCCAGAGATAATAAAAATAATACTATGAATAAAAATACATTCTACCTATAGTACTAGATCTTAACAATACTAAGTATTTGTAACACTTTTATTAGTTTTCACCTAGAGGCTTCTAAGCCTCACCACTGAACTGTTCAGTCCATCCAGGTCCATTAAAGAGGGCTTGGGAAGGACAAGTTTCATTGTGCCTGAATGATGATGTTAAAAAAAATGTTTTGTTATTTGCACGAGTGCCAGTGTTAGACAATATGGATACTTTTCAAATGGGGAATAATTAAATGTTGCATGCAGAAAAGTTTCTTAGTCAGAATTAAAGATGGGAGATGATAAATTTCTTTGGGGGATTTATAATACATTTTAGCACTGTAAATCCTCAAAGAAACCCTATGCTGAAGAAACCTATTTAAATGTGATTTACAAGCATCTCACTGGATTTACTTTACCCCAGAACTCATCCTCCACAGATCAGTTAGCAATGCTCTTTTGACATGGTTGAAAAATTTGATTCCTAGCTGTTTTCACCAGGGGGAAAACATCTGACTACAGAGTTAGTCAAGGCAACTTGAAAGTCCTAGCTGCCCTCTCAGTCCCATTGTGTAAGCCGCATTTGCTCAAGATGACAGAGACTCTCCCTGTAAATTCCTGTATTCATGGAAAGAAGACAGGAAGTTGAGCTTTCTCTTTTTCACTTTCTGCCTCATTGTTATGAACAAAGGGACAAAGTTGAGGGGAGTGTTTCGTAAGACAGGTTCATGTTGACTAAACCTGCCATAGCACTGGAGATCTGATGTTGCCGATTCATATTTCTGTGGCTTTTTACCTTGCTATGAAGATACCTTACTACTTTCTGTAGCATTTGAATAAGTAGCCATTTTAAAAATCAATGGTGCTTTATTTCCAAACCTTATAACGTAGTCATGCTTTGAACATTACAGATTGTGTCATACAAGCTGGCTCAGCAGGTGTCTGCTCTGTTCCCATCCTAAAAATTCCAAAGAGCCCAGGGTGTGCACACAGCAGTGTGCACAGTCCTGGGAGTGAACTGTGAGTTGTCTCAGTTTGCTGGTGTCTGGTGTAGGGACAAGGAGGTTACCAATTACTCTAACAGGCTTAACTTTGTAAGGCTATAGCACCCAACTTGGTCTCTTCAAGGACATCTGAAAAAGTTGAACACCATAGGAAAAAGGGTGCTATGGCACTATTGGATACTGTATGGTCATCTTAGCCTTGAGGCACTGAACTCTTTACGCACCCTGAAACAACACAATAGAGAGACAAATGGGAGAGGCCTAACTGGAGTGTTAAGAGCAAAGGGTTTTAAGAATGGAAAGACTATGTTAACTGTAAGATGCACAGCTAATCCCAGATACTACATGAAATAAATAAAACTGTCCTCACTTCTGAACACAGCACAGTAACAGTGTGATTTCTAAAGAATTAAAAGGGAAATCTTCAAAGACCCTAGAGAAAGAAGACAATTGATCTACTTACACAGATACAAACTAGGCTGAAATAGGACTTCTCCACACAGTAGAGGTGGAAGGTGATGGACTGTAACTGACTCACTATAGAAGCATCAGCTCCTCCTCCTCTCTCCTTCCTCCCACCCAATCCACCCCTCAACCCCTCCTTTCCCTGTCCTTTCCTCTTCCTTTCTTTCCTTTCTTTTCCTGTCTATCTTTTTTCTTTCCACCCCTCCTCTTTTCTACAGTCCCTCCAGAAGAGCAGATACAATGAAAACATTTCCACAAAACAAAGCAATGGTGTCCCTCACAGTTCCTTATTCAAAGGACTATTTAAATGTGTGTGGTGGGATTCTTGTTTCCTTCTACCCAAAATGGAAGTAACCCAAAAGAAAGGAGCAAATTTAAGATAAGAAAAGAAAGCTTAGCCTGGAGGTGGTGGCACATGCCTTTAATCCCAGCTCTCTGGAGGCAGAGCCAGGGGGATCTTTATGAGTCTGAGGCCAGCCTGGTCTACAGAATAAGATCCAGGACAGGTACCAAAAATACACAGAGAAACCCTGTCTCAAAAAAACAACAAAAAAAAAATTGAACAAATAAGATAATAAATTAGATTAACAGTCAGAGGAGAAAAATGGTATTATTCTGGTGGAACAAAAAAAAATCAAATTACAGTAGACCTGCTGATAAAAATGCTAGTGAACTTAACTAACTGCTAGTGTGTTTGATGTTTTCTTAAGTGAGCAGAAGATAAAGATTTTAAACCATGGAGACCAAAGGAAAAGATACTGGGTAGATACATTTTGGAATGCTCATAGTAAGTGCAAAAAAACTTGAACCTTAAATGTATGCAATGAATTGTGTATATTTAAAAAAATAAAATCAGAATATCATCATCAGACCACTGATTCTGAAACAAGGAAGAAAAAGAAAATATCAAATATGATGAATCCAAAGAAAAATGATGAGTAAAAACACACAAGGAAGGACTAGGCAAACATCATAAGATGAATGAATTAGCAGGCAGTCAAAATAGATGAGTGATTGTTTTTTAAGCTAAAAAGTTTGATGGGGGTCAATTCACTTTTTAAAGAGGGAAGTTGTCAAATGGATTTTTAAAATATGCTGGTTAGAGATCTTATACAAAACACTAGGAAATAAGAACTAAGGTAATGTGGGGAGTTCTGTGTACACAGAGTAAACTGATGTGAAACGAGCCAGGTGTGGTGCTGCATGCATGGTCACAGGACAAAATGTAGGCATCCACAGTGTGAGCCCTGGAATCAACCTCAGGTGGTCAGGACTGGCAGCAGGCACCACACCAGCAAAGCCATCTCACTGGCCTCTCAGTAGAATTTTATTAAGCTAGAAAGAAAAATGAGGGCTGGGAATAGTGATGCACTTCTTAAACTCCAGCACCCAGGAAGCACATGCAGGTAGATCTCTATGAATTCTAGGCCAGCCTGTTTTACATGGTGAGTTCCAAGCCAGTGAAGACTCCATAGAAGGAAAGAGAGAAAAGGAAGAGAAGAAGAGAAAGAGAGAGGAGGGACTTAGGGAGGTGGAAAGGCTTACCTAATCAGACAGTGTGTAGCATATGATCCACCTGTCACTAGAGACAGAAGAACATTACATGTCAGTAAGAGAAAGATGCTGTTTGAGGATTAACCATTATGAATATATGCACATATATACATATACGCATATGAAATAATATTGCTTGAAAATACACAAAAATCTTGTGACAGATTATATGTAATTATCTTTAAAAAAAAAAGAAAGAAAGAAAAAAGGGCTCTGTTCACATGGTATTACCTTCTGATAAACTATCACAGCAATGTTTAGACTTGGGGGCTTGGAAAGCACAGTTGACAGGATATTTCATTATCACATTATCAAGTTTTCAAAGCCCTTATGGTAGTGGTAACCAATTCTCTGCCATACAGACCCCCTACCCATTTGATAGCAGCAGTACCCACTGTCCATTTATGACAATCAGTTCTCTCCAGTATGTGCAGTTATTTCCCTTTCCAGGACACATTATCAAATAAAGCAAGCAGAATCTGCCAGGTGACTTGCAGCGTGCTACCACTTATATAAAAGTCATGAGAGAGTATCTTCAAGGTAAATTTACCTGAAAATGCTTCCATTACCTTTGGAGAATTAAATTAGAAATGAGTGTGCTTTTTTGTGTCTCAGGGACAGGGTCCTGAAAACAGTGACAAGATAGACTATCACTTATCTTGGTGCAAGTGCCTTAATTTTGAGCAGTAATTTTTTACTGCTAGTTAAAAAAAAAAAAGTTAATGAGATTAAAATTTAAAACCTAGATGTCAGCTAAATAATTGTTACTAAATTTGAAAAAGAATGAAAAACATAAACAAATGAAAAAGGAAGCCTAGTGCTGTGCCACACATCTGTCATCTCCAGCACTCAGGACGCTGTGTTGGAAGGACTATGAATTTGATGTCAGCCTGAGCTACAGAGCTGGACTGTCTGTGAGGTGCAGGGAGAGGGTATAAGGGAAAGGAGGAAAAGGGAGAGCAGTGAAGGAGTAAAGGTAAGATTAGAAATTAATGTTGTAGGTAACAAAGAAAATCGAAAACAATTTGGTAAGATCTGATAAGGTGGAAAATGAGCATATAACAGCATTCAGTCCTCTGTCTAGATGGAGAATTGCTTTCAGATGCATGCGGGGAAGCATGTTGAAGTTAGCTGGGACTTACTATTTTTAGAAGCAGCACAATAAAAAAAAATTTTTTTAAATAAATAAATAAATAAGTAAACAGACTTCCATCAGCAAGCATAGACTCTGGTGCTCAGTGCATCCAATGAGAAAAGGAATCTAGCATGAAGATGAGCAAAGGAATCTTTTGTGAGTAAGGTTCATTTCTGTGTTAGGGTGGTTACATCCTTTTCTGTTAGTCCAGGCTGCTGCTTTCACACTGAATTATCAATTTAACTAATTGTGTATGACAGAGGCTAAATATCCAACAAACTTTTTTTACAGTTAAGCCCTTCACAAAAATAGAAATGCTATCTGATCTAAAGCAGTGGCCTTTCATAATACATATTATATAATGTCTTCTTAAAAAAACACCTCAGCACTGAAATTGTAATATGGGGCAGAGTACAAAATAAGCCATTCATGGTATTTCTTCTATATTTCAGTTTTTAATGTCTGTAGCATGACAGCACCTAAAGACAGAGTCAAAATTTCCATATTATTATAATAAATTAACTTGGATTTATGAACATCTGTTGAAGGTTGGTCAATAAGAACTACCTGGCTAAGTATGCATAAGAGTAGAAACACTGTACATGATAACATAGACTAAGAAGTAGATAATTCAAGTAGGGAGAGGAGGCCAAGATGAGCACCAGACCTTGAGTGAGGATGTGACAAAATACAGTGAAGGTCCACTTCACTAAGGCAGTTGGTATGTGAGACCATCCTGCCCAGGACTGAACATAAGCACCTTTGCCCACTGACCCCATGACCATTGTCACAATCCAGACATCCTGTACCTGCTTGAGAAGCACACTGTTCCCCTTATCATGAGTTAAATTAGCTTCCTGTGTTGACTTAGGAACTTTTTTTCTTTTTATTATGTGTTTTAATTTTATACATCAGCCATAGGTTCCCCTGTCCTCCCCCCTCCCGCCCCCACTCTCACCTTCTCCCCAGCCTCTCCCCTCCATTCCCATGTCCTCCAGGACCAAGACACCCCTGGGGATGCATTTAAACCTGGTGGATTCAGTACAGGCAGGTCCTGTCACCTCCTTCCAGGCTGAGCATGTGTCCCTGTGTAAGCCCAAGGTTCCAAACAGCCAGCTCATGCACTAAGGACAGGTCCTGGTCCCACAGACTGGGTGCCTCCCAAACAGATCAAGCTATTCAATTGTCTCACTTATCCAGAGGGCCTGATCTAGCTAGGGGCTCCATAGCTGTTGGTTCATAATTCATGTACTTTCTTTCAATTGGCTATTTGTACCTGTGCTTTTGGCAATCTTGGATTCAACAATTCATGCTCTTGCAGTCCCTCCTCTTTCTCGACCATTGGACTCCTGGAGCTCCACCTGGGGCCTGGCTGAGGATCTCTGCATCCACTTCCATCAGTTATTGGATGAGAGTTCCAAGATGACTGTTAGGGTGTTTAGTCATCTGATCACCAGACTAGGTCAGATCAGGCTTTCTCTCAAATAATGCCAGCAGTCTACAGAGGATATATCATTGTGGATTTCTGGGGACCTCTCGAGCACTCTGCCTATTTCTGTTCTCATGTGGTCTTCATTTATCATGGTCTGTTATTCCTCGTTCTCCCTTTCTGTTCTTGATCCAGCTGGGATCTCCTGCTACCCTAAGCTTTCTTTCCCTCAAATCTTGCCCTTCATTACGCCCACTTGTCGTCCAGGTTGTTCATGTAGAACTCATCCATTTCTCTGTCATTGGGTGATCCCTGGGTCTTTCCTAGGGTCCTGTTTTCTAGGTAGCCTCCCTGGAGTTGTGTAGCAATCTAGTCATCTTTGTTTTACATCTTGTATCCTCCTATGAGTGAGTACATACCATGTTTGTCCTTCTGAGTCTGGGTTACATCACTCAGGATGATTTTTTCTAGATCCATCCATTTGCCTGCAAACCTCATGATGTCATTGTTTTTCTCTGCTGAGTAGTACTCCATTGTGTATATGTACCATATTTGCTTTATCCATTCTTCAGCTGAAGGGGATCTAGGTTGTTTCCAGGTTCTGGCTATTACAAACAAAGCTGATATGAACATAGCTGAGCAAATGCCCTTGTGGTGTGATTAAGCATTCCTTGGGTATATGCCCAAGAGTGCTACAGCTGGGTCTTGGGGGAGATGGATTCCCAATTTTCTAAGGAAGCGCCATATTGATTTCCAAAGTTGCTGTACATGCTTGCATTCCCAACAGCAGTGGAGGAGAGTTCCCCTTGCTCCACATCCTCTCCATCATAAGCTGTCTTCTGTGTTTTTGATCTTAACCATTCTGACAGGCATAAGGTGGTATCTCAGAGTCATTTTGATTTGCATTTCCCAGATAATTAGGGATTTTGAGCAATTCCTTAAATGTCTTTCAGCCATTTGAACTTCCTCTGTGGAGAATTCTCTGTTTAGTTCTATAGCCCATTTCTTAATTGGACTGTAGGGCATTTTGATGTCTAATTTCTGGAGTTCTTTATATATTCTGAATATCAGCCCTCTGTCAGATATGCAGTTGGTGAAGACCTTTTCCATTTCTGCAGGCTGTCGCTTTGTATTGTTGACCGTGTCCTTTGCTCTACAAAAGCTTCTCAGTTTCAACAGGTCCCATTGATTGATTGTTTCTCTCAGTGTCTGTGCTACTGGGGTTATATTTAGAAAGTAATCTCCAGTGCCAATGCGTTCAAGAGTGCTTCCTACTTTCTCTTCTATCAGGTTCAGAGTAACTGGATTTATGTTGAGGTCTTTGATCCACTTGGACTTAAGTTTTGTGCATGGTGACAGATATGGATCTATTTGCAGCCTTCTACACATTGACATCCAGTTATGCCAGCACCATTTGTTAAAGATGCTTTCTCTTTTCCATTGTACATTTTTGGCTTCTTTGTCAAAAATTATATGTTCATAGGTGTGCGGGTTAATATCAGGGTCTTCAATTTGATTCCATTGGTCCACATGTTGGTTTAGTACCAAGCTGTTTTTATTACTGTAGCTCTATAGTAGAGCTTGAGGTTGGGGATTGTGATGCCTCCAGAAGTTGTTTTATTGTACAGGATTCTTTTGGCTATTCTATTTTTTTTTTTTTCCATATGAAGTTGAGTATTATTCTTTCCAGGTCTGTAAAGAATTGTGTTGGTAATTTGATGGGGATTGCATTGAATCTGTAGATTGCTTTTGGTAAGATGTAATTGGAGTTTTTCTGCCTGGCCCAGTCAGGACAAATCTCTCTTACCCGCCAGTCCCACAGTCGCTCAGTCCCAACCAAGAAAGCACACAGAAACTTACATTGTTTACAAACTGTATGGCTGTGGCAGGCTTCTTGTTATCTACTTTTTCTATCTTAAATTAACCCATTTCTGCTTATCTATACTTTGCCACATGGGTTGTGGCTTACCAGTGTCTTTACATGTTGCTTCTCATGGCGGCGGCTGTCAGTGTCTCTCTCCAACCTTCTACTTCCCAGAATTCTCTTCTCTCTTGTCCCGCCTATACTTCCTGCCTGGCCACTGGCCAATCAGAACTTTATTTACACAGAGCGATATCCACAGCAGTAAGATCACCATTTTTACTATGTTAATCCTGCCTATCCATGAGCATGGGAGATCTTTCCATTTTCTGACATCTTCTTCAATTTCTTTTTTCAGGGACTTAAAGTTCATGTCATATAGGTCCTTCACATGCTTAGTTAGAGTAACCCCAAGGTATTTTATATCATTTGTGGCTATTGTAAAGGGTGATGTATCTCTGATTTCCTTCTTAGCCTGTTAGTATATTGTATATAGGAGGGCTACTGATTTTTTTTTTTTTGAGTTGATCTTGTATCCTGCTATGTTGCTGAAGGTTTTTATTAGCTGTATCAGTTCCTTGGTTGAATTTTTGGGGTCACTCATGGATACTATCATGTCATCTGCAAATAGGGAGAGCTTGACTTCTTCCTTTCCAATTTGTATCCCCTTAATCTCTTTATGTTTTCTTATAGCTCTGGCTAGAACTTCAAGTACTACATTGAATAAGTATGGGGAGAGGGCACAGCCTTACCTTGTTCCTGATTTTAGTGGTATTGCTTTGAGTTTCTCTCCATTTAATTTGATGTTGGCTGTTGGCTTGCTGTAGATTGCCTTTATTATGTTTAGGTATGTTCCCTGTATTCCTGATCGCTCCAAGACCTTTATCATGAATGGGTGTTGGATTTTGTCAAATGCCTTTTCTGCATCTAGTGAGATGATCATGTGGTTTTTTTCTTTGAGTTTGTTTATATGGTGTATTCATTTATGGACTTTCGTATGTTGAACCACCCTTGCATTCCTGGGATGAAGCCTACTTGATCATGGTGGATAATTGTTTTGATGTGTTCTTGGAGTCTGTTTGCCAGAATTTTATTGAGTATTTTTGCATCAATGTTCATGAGGAAGATCGTTCTGTAGTTATCTTTCTTTGTTGCATCTTTGTTTGGTTTAGGAATCAGGGTAATTGTAGCTTCATAGAAGGAGTTTGGTTATATCCCTTCTGCTTCTATTGTGTGGAACAATTTAAAGAGTATTGGTATTAAGTCTTCTTTGAAGATCTGGTAGAATTCTGCAGTGAAACCATCTGGTCCAGGGCTTTTTTTGTTTGGGAGACTTTTAATGACTGATTCTATTTCCTTAGGAGTTACTGGAATATTTAAAGGGTTTATCTGGTCTTGATTTAACTTAGGTATTTGATACCTATCCAGAAAATTATCCATTTCTTTTAGATTTTCCAGTTTTGTGGAGTAGAGGTTTTTGAAGTATGACCTGATGATTCTCTGGATTTCCTCATTGTCTGTTGTTATGTCCCCCTTTTCATTTCTGATTTTGTTCATTTGGAGGCTCTCTCTCTGTCTTTTGGTTAGTTTGGATAAGGGCTTGTCTATCTTGTTGATCTTCTCAAAGAACCAACTCTTTGTTTCATTAATCCTTTGTATTGTTCTCTTTATTTCTATTTTATTAATTTTAGCTCTCAATTTGATAATTTCCTGGCATCTGTTCCTCCTTGCAGACTTTGCTTCTTCCTGTTCAAGAGCTTTCAGGTGTGCTGTCAAGTCATTAGCATGAGATTTCTCCAGCTTCTTTATGTGGGCATTCAGTGCTATGAATTTCCCTCTTAGCACTGCTTTCATAGTATCCCATAAGTTTGGGTATGTGGTATATTCATTTTCATTGATCTCTAGGAAGTCTTTAATTTCTTTCTTTATTCCTTCCTTAACCCATTGGTGATTCAGTTGAGCATTATTCAGTTTCCATGAGATTGTAGGATTTCTGTAGTTTTTTTCTGTTGTTGAAGCTCTGCTTGGCCTACCTCCAGCGTCCAGGGTCCCGGAACCAAGAGTGACTTAGGAACTCTTGATTCACTGAGTCTCAGTGGGGTTTTGTCACACAAGTAGAGGGAACAGTTTACATTCAGCCATCAAGACTATGTCACTTGGTGTTGATTTAATTACAACTTACATATTCACAAATGATTTCACTCACAAAATATGAACAGGTTTATCATGCCCACAGTATTTCTTTAAACATAGACACTTATTTTTATTCTATCTGATTACTTTATTTTTTCTTTTTTTTTGTTAATAACATTTTTATTAACCAATGTTTCTGTTGACTTATAAAAACCCACATTTTGCTGTGTTAGTATCTCCTTTTTATATCACCTAATTTTTATTATAACCTTCTGGGTGTAATTAACACAGGCATATGTGTTGCTACAGCAAAACCAAGCAGTTTCTGCACAGCTGGTTCATTACTCTCAAGCCAGACTAGAACCTGAAAGCTTTCATTTGGAAAACAGACAGTCATGTGGATCTCTGGGGCTGTTATTGGGAAGCCTCACTCACTGTTCAACTGCTGAAAGAAGCATCCTCTACCGAAATATCCTTTAACATAAGACAAATTAGTGGCAAGTTTTGTTCCAGATTTTATTTATATACAGGGGTCCTCAGAAAAGAAAAGGAAGAGCCCCAAATGCTATTAGGCTAAAGCTGATTTATTTATCTATTTGCTTTGTAAGTATGTGCTCTCATATGTGTGCAGGTCCTCTCAGTGCTGCTCAGTGGAGCATGTGAACATTCAGGTCAGAGGTCAACATTAGTGTTTTCTTCAGTGCTGTTCACTTCATTTTCTGAAAGGAGGCCTCTCCCTGAGCTCAGATTTCACTGTTTGTTTAGACTGACTGGCCAGCAATCTCTAAGGGACCTGGTATCCCCTAGCGCTGGAATTAACAGACATGTGCCACCATGACCAGCTTCATATACTGGTGCTGAGGGTGGCAGCTCAGATCCTTGCGCCTGCCCAGTGATTGAGCCATCACCCAGCCCCACATACTTTTAAAACAAAGAACAGTACATAGTGATAAAGCAATAACAACAGAGAAGCCTTGGGCTGAGGGTGGTAATTTTGGTGATAGTGAGTGGGAAAGATACTGTGGATTTGGTAGAAGATAAGCATTTTGATATGTGCACTGGTGCAGCTCCACTTCAGCATCAACTCTGACTTCAACACTAAAAATGTTCTCAAGACACAGAGAATGAGGAACTTTAGGACTTGCTGATGGGCAGAAAAGGGACAGCAAAGGACTTTCCCTGCTTTGTCTTTTGTGCCTTCAGCTCAAAGCAGAATTCGAAGTGGTGCCTCTTAAGGTGGCACAGTCTGAACCCATCAATGCTCTTAATGCCATACCTTCTGTTCATTTTAATAACAACATTTTCAAGAAAAAAAAAAACATGGAGTTCATTTGTACATGTTGAATAAAGCAGATAATTCTTCTGAGCCTGAGGAACACTGGGACATTTCCTACCCACAGCTTTCAGGGGCCACATACCTGGGCCCTGAATACACATTTACTAATACACAGTCTACTCAGCATCCTTTGTGAAAAATAGAACACAAGGTCTCTCAAATGCTATCAAATCATATCTAATCCTGACAAGCTTCCTTCAGTTATACTGTGACACAAAGCTGGTGTGCATAGATTGACCCCGATATCCAGCATCTGAGGCCTTCAATCCAGAGCACTCTCATCCTGTTTCCCATAAGCACATCTAGGAACAAGAGAAAGATTTTGTCTCAGTTCTTTTTACCCTGCTCAGTCTGATGAGGTCTGAAAGTACAAGTTGGGCTTCCTGTAATGCAGTCTAGAAGACATCATAATCTAAAAGCTTAATCACAAACTTTAGAATAGCTGGGACTTGTTTACTCAATAGCTTCATCCTCTGTGAAATCTGAATTGATTCCTAGTTGAACTGGACCAGCAGGTCGTTTTTCAATGACCTAACAGTGAGAGGGGGAAGACCAGAAGATGAGAAGATAAAGAAGAAAAGCTGGGGCCAAGTTGTTTCACACAAGCCATGCCCTGTGCCAAGCAAGTTTACTAAGAAGTACTTATTTACTATTTATGGGGGGAGGGGGAGGGGGAGAGTCAGCAGAAAGCTATACCAATGGGATGAAGTCATCCAGAAGCTAATTAAGGAATGCTGTAACATAAGGGGAACACAGGAGGTCTCAAGGGCATCATAGACTAAGCACACAGTGGACTTGGGACTGATAACCATAGTCCATTAGGGAGGGAGGAGTTAGACTCTCAGGATCTGAAGTTGCAGCTCCCCCAAGGCCCTTGCCCCTGGATATTATTGCTCTATCAAGCACATATGAAGCACATATCTCCATGTATCAGGGCCTCAGGGAAAGACTTAGTTCAACTTGGCCCTCAACACCTAGTAGTACATACAAGTGCATGTTTGTTTATAACCTCCTCTCCCCACATTGTGCTCTTTATTGTAAGTCTTTGTCACTCTGCTGTTCCTACCTCATGTGGAACTATTTATGTTATCCAACTCCTGTCAGGGATGTGGTCTCTATTGGAGCCTGAATCTTAAAAAGGGAGTACATTTCTACCAGGAACACCATGTGTCTTTTTTTTCCCCAAATCTCAAAGGGACCTGAACGAATATAGGTATTCTAGAGTCATTCCTTTGCATATCATCATTTTCCTGAAATGTACAAAGATACATTGATTTTCCCCTTAGTTAAAGGACTAAAATTAATGATGCTGACTTAGACACTAGAAGAACATGTAAATTACAATAAAGTCAAATTTTCATAGTAATAAAAGAATTCAGTTTTACCTTGAATGACTTGATTATACATTCTGAATCAACCAAAGGATTTTGATTCTAAGGAGCAGCAGCAAGGTGTCCTATGTCACAGTCTTCAGGGACACAAGTGTCTGGGAATCATTTACCATTGAAAGGATCAGAGAACAGGGCAGTTAGAAACGTTGATTGCCTAGCATTCATTATCTTTCCTGGTTTCGGGACCTCATGCCCACCCTCTCTCCTTTTTCAGTCCCATCTTTCCTCCTCTTCATATTTTCTACCTGTTTTATATTCAGACAGGGTAGTAAGAAGGCCTAGACCTGCGTGCAGTCCAATATACACACCCGAACCCTGAGCAGTGTATAGGAGACTCTTCCCAGCATTTTGTACATCCTTTCACAGTGAAACTTTTATTGACTAATCATCTTTTACCAACTCAAAGTACTGTTCATAGTCAGGGCTTACAGTTGACTTTTGACCCCATGTGGCTATAACTCTTAGAATATTAATAGTTCCATATTCCAAGAGCATATATGTCTTGAAGACTGATATATGAATGAATCATGCTGAGCATGCCTTAATTTCTGACCAGAAATGAAGCAATGCTCACCAGGCTACTAAAGAACTATTTCCTTTTGAATCGAGGAATAAGTCCTCAAAACCCAGAAAACAGCTTCACCACTTCAGATTCCCTTCAAAGTGTAACACAGTGCCCTGTATCAAAAGGGGAGAGAATATATCAGAATACCTGTAGAAAACGGGACATCATAAAGAAAACCACGATTTCCATGTTTTTTTTTTTTAAAGCTGCCAAATAAGCTACCTTAAAAACACCTGTTTAAGCACTTCTGCAAACAGAATATTTATTTTGCAATCACACTGATCAAACACTGTTCAAGTATTACCTCCTTGACCTTTGTAGAACCTTCATCGCTATGGGCAGATGAAGTGCTATGGTGAGTGAGCTATAAATATTTGTGACCTGCTTGGGTTTGTTAACTGTGTAAAACTGCATGGCAGTGTTTTCTTTAACTGACCTAAACTTTGCAAATGATATTTTTCTTGAGCAAAGCATTAGTGGTTCATTTTTGCCTTTAAAAAGTATTTTATTTGCCTTGGTTCCTATTAGTTAGACTCATGAACTTTTGACGTCATCCCCAGCATTCTTTGCTATAAACAAAATCATACTCATTAGTGGTGTTCTGAACAAATTTGTTTTTCAGGGCTGGGATTCTAACCTGGAGCCTTTGCCCATGTTAAACAAACATTCTTCTGCTAAGGTACATCCCTAGGTCTTGGTATTGTATTATTTTGCTTGTTTTTTGAGACAAACTCTTATTTTGTGGCCCAAGTTTTTCTTCAACCTAGGAGCCCCTGCCTCCAGAATGATAGGATTACAAGCTTGTACCAGAACACATAAGGGCAGTATTGTGTTTTGGTTGATTTAAATTGACATCTGTTCACATATTATTCTAGTTCTATAAGCTATAAAATAGAAAAGACAAAGCAAAACAAACAAATGGTCCTTAGTCATCCTTTCCAAACAGCTGTGACCCTGATACTTCTTGAGGTTACTTCCTGTACTCCCATCAATGTGTTGTCACCATGGTATATGCTCAGTTGGAAATGGTTTCTCATAACATTTTAATAGGAATATTTCCCCATTCTATAAACATTTCTAAAGACCTCTTATAGATGTAAAATATTGTATCATGCTATGTAATTGTTTATTTACCTATATCTTAATTTCAAAAATCCAAGATGACTTTTTGCCAGTCAAGTAAAAAATTATAATAAACATTGCTCTGAAAATATATTTATTCACTCACTAAATAAATCTATAGTAAGTGCTTGTTATTTTTCAAATACTGTCTTGGATATGAGCTGGAAGACCAGGGCAAACAGACAAGACCCTTGACCTTCTAGAATTTGCTCCCTAATAGGAGACAAGCAGGAACCAAAAAAAGAAAATGAAAGCTTATACCAAGCCAGATAGTTGTAAATTGATGTAGGAATATAAAGCAGAGAAATAGGAACATGTGGTGATATATTGTGTATCCTAATAAAACTTGCCTGAAGATCAGAGGACAGAGCCAGCCATTAGATAGAGGCCAGACAGTGGTGGCACACACCCTTAATCCTATCACTAGGGATGCAGAGATTCAGCTGGATCTCTGTGAGTTCAAGGCCACAATGGAAAAAAAAGCCAGGCAGTGGTAGCATACAAGCCTTTAATCCCAGGAAGTGATGGCAGGGCAGAGAAAGGAATATAAGGCATGAAGAAACAGGAACTAAAGTAGTTCAGGTGAGACCCTTCTAGGTGAAGACTCAGAGGATTTCAGTCAGAGGATTCGTGGAGTTGGTGAGGTAATAGGTGGTAGCTGTGGCTTACTCTGCTTCTCTAATCTTTTAGCTTTTACCCCAATATCTGGTGCTTGGTTTTTTATTATAAGACCATTTAAGATTTGAGCAACAGAATGAATAGACTACAATTTGGAGGAATGGCTATGGAAGTGTTACAGAGAATTTGATACTTAGATAAAGCAGCAAGGAAATAAAATAACCTGCTTATGATTAAAGGGATAAGAGTTTATGCAAGGGGAACAAGTGCAGAAGACGTCGTATAGAGTGATTTTTCAGAAGGAACCAAACAAAATTATTAGGCAGTAATATTGGTTATATATACATACATATATTTATATAGAAAATATTCTCAAAAGTTGTTTTCTATCAAATATTCTAAGTGATATTTATTGGTTAATAAAGCTCTAGTCAAAATGCAATCTGTCCATGATAGTATTTATTATGGTGATAACTATATTGAGAAATTCTAGGTGGCATTGTTGCTTTCTGAAATTTTTACAGTACTTTAAAGTGACTTCAATTAACAGAATAATTTACTTAAAATAGTATCAAGATTTTTGTATATTATTATTTATGCCCAGAGTTGTATTTGTCTGACAAACACAAAGCTAACCTCACAATGCACACAAATGCCTGGATCTAAGCATGTGTGAGATGCCCAGCATCCCCAGTGGTGCTCACCCCTGATGCACCTGTAACTATAAATATGAAGGGACACATGCTCATAAAATATGAAAAAAAATTGCTGCTTATTTTGAAAGAGGCAGGGATATGAAGAGTGGAATGTTACTAAGTTTAGAAACCCAGAAGAAACTTGGGCCTTCTTGATTTAGAGGCATCTCAGAGGTTTGTTCCACTTGGCTATTACCTGCTATGTCCTTTTCTCCTCTTTCTGCTCTTTGAAGCACAGCTAAAACCATGCTGTTCTCTGAGTAGAGATGGCATTATTAAGATGATTGATGTTTTTTAGTCCAACCCATGAAGTTAGCAATTGCCATTAAAGTAACTTCATCTCTCCCAATCACCCAAGGAGGTTTTATTTTATTTTGAAGAATGGAAGTTGAATATATTACATATCTACGATGTACCAAATCCAAAAACTATAGTTTCCTGGGTTTTTGTTGTTGCTGTTGTTGTTTGTTTGTTTGTTTGTTTGTTTTCGAGACAGGGTTTCCCTGTGTAGCTTTGTGCCTTTCCTGGAACTCACTTGGTAGCCCAGGCTGGCCTCGAACTCACAGAGAGCCACCTGGCCCTACTTCCTGAGTGCTGGGATTAAAGGCGTGCACTGCCGCCGCCGCTGCTGCCATTGCCACCACCACCCAGCTAGTCTCGTGTTTTTAACAAAGTAAAATATAATAATATAAAACAAAAACCGTAACATCAAAGTTGGCTGAGGCAAACCAACAGAAGGAAAAGAGCCTGAAGAGGAGGCAAACACCACAAGAGTCCTAGAAACACACTAAACCCAAAGCTATGACAAGTAAGCAGAGGACCTGGTGCAGACCTGTGCAGCCTGTGCTTGCTGCTTTTGTTCGTTTATTTTTGGTTGAGAGACTTTTAGTTGCTACTTCTATTTCAGTAAGGGTTATAGTTCTGTTTAAATTTCTTAATCTGATTTTGATTTAACTTTGGTAAATGGTACCTATTAAGAAAATTAGTTTCCGTAAGGGTTTGTCTGTCTTATTGATTTCTTAAGGAACCAATTCTTTAATTGATTCTTTGCATTGTTCTCTTTGTCTCTGTTTTATTGATTTCAGCCCTGAGTCTGATTATTCCATGCCATCTACTCCTTTTGGGTATGACTTCTTTTTGTTCTAGAGCTTTCAGGTATTCTGTTAAGTTGCTGGTATGAGGTATCTCCAATTTTGTTATGTAGGCACTTAATGCTATGAACTTGCCTTTCAGAACTGCTTTCATTGTGTCCCATAAGTTTAGGTATGTTGTATATTCATTTTTATTCAATTCTAGAAAGTCTTTGATTTCTTAATTTCTGTCTTGACCCATTTTTTATTCAGTAGAGAGTTGTTCAGCTTCCATGAGTTTGTAAGCTTTCTGTTGTTTCTGTTGTTGATATTCAGCTTTAATCCATGTTAGTCTAATAGGACTCAGGATGCTTTGTTTCTGAGTATGTGGTCAATTTTGGAGAAAGTTCCATGAGGTGCAAAGAAGTGAACTTTGGGTGAAATATCTGTTAGGTCCACTTGGTTTATGATGTCTGTTAACTTCAGCATTTCTCTTGTTTAGTCTTTGTCTGGATGAGCTGTCTATTGGTGAGAGTGAGGAATTACAGTCTCCCACTACTGGTGAATGAGGGTCAATATGTAATTTAAGCTGTAGTGATGTTTCTTTTACAAACATGGGTGTCCTCCTGTTTGGAGCATAGATATTAAGAATTGAAATGTCTTCTTGATGGATATTTTTTCCTTTGATGAATATTTTGTTTCTTTCCCTATCTTTTCTGATTAGTGTGGGTTTAAAGTCATTTAGTCTGATATTAAAATGGTTACACCAGCTTGCTTCTTAGGTCCATTTGCTTGGACTTTCTTTAATGGCTATCCTTGATGCTGAGTTGTGTTTCCTGGATGCAGTAGAAGGATGGATCCTGTTTTCATATACATTCTGTTAGTTTGTATCTTTTTATTTGGTCTCTTTCCCTTGCAGCTTTTAATATCTTTCTTTGTTCTGTACATTTAGTGTTTTGATTATTACGTGCAAAGGGGACTTTCTCTTCTGGTGTAATCTATTTGGTGTTCTGTGGTGATATATTGTGTACCCCAATAAAACTTATCTGGGCATCAGAGGACAGAGCCAGCCACTAGATTGGACATAGAGGCCAGACAGTGGTGGCACACAACTTTAATCCAAGTACTAGAAAGCACACATGCCTTTAATCCCAGGAAGTAATATGACAGGACACAGAAAGGTATATAAGGCATGAGGAAACAGGAACTCTCTCTCTTGAGGCTGAGGATTTCATAAAGGTGAGAATGTGGCTGGCTTGTACTGTTTCTCTGATCTTTCAGCTTCCCCACACTAAATACCCCAGTCAGTAGCAGAACACCTACTGTGATCTCTTTTTTCTCTTCTGACTCTATTTCCAACTGGTCACAAAGATGTTCTCCTCCAACTTTCCTTCCCCAAACTCATTTCATTTTCCCAGACTCCAACATCAGCAGACACACAGTCTGAGCAGGCCAGGGAATCAGAGCCATAGAAATTTCCTACAAAACAACACACAGATACCACACTCTCTGAAAATCCAGAGAAGAAACAGAAACCAAGGAACAAAAACACCCACCCAACATACACAAACCCAGAAATCAGCATCTACACCTGTAATCATCCCACTCCAGATGCCTAGACACCAGCATAAAAACAAAACCAATAACAGTCAGAACAATATGTCTTCACAAGAGTCCAGCAATTCCACCGCAGCAGGCCCTGAATATTCATCCATAGCTGAAGTGCAAGGAAAAGACCTTAAAACAGCCTGTGTGGAGAAGAAATTAATAAAACCTTAAATAAATCCAGGAAGACACAAACAAACAGTGGAAGGAAACAAATAGAACTATTCAAGACTCAGAAATGGGAAGAGAATCAACAAAGAAAACGCAAACTGAAGAAATTCTGGAAATAAAAAATTTAGGAATTCAAACAGGAACTGCAGAGGTAAGCTTCACTAACATAATACAAGACAGAGAAGAAAGAATCTCAGGCACTGAAGAAACGATAGAAGAAATGAATAAAAAAAAAAACATCTTATTTAGAATCAGGGCTGAGTGTAAATGTACTGAATTCTTGGTAACTTATATTTGATATTTTCAGTAAATTGATACTGAGTGTTTAAAAGTGGATATTTCTGAGAATGGACTCTGGTAGTAAGTAAAATTGCTTTGCCAAACTCAATTTTTATTATTAACATGTTAAATTGATTATTGACATAAATAAAAATATGTGCTCAGCAAGAGAAAGACAAGATGTTGGATGTGCTTTCAACACTTTGTGGTATGATATGCCGTAAAATGTATTTAAAGTATGCCCATTTTAAGCATGCAGAGGTCCTTCCAAAAGACTGACCTCTTTCTTGTTTTATCTCCTGTAAGTGACAGCTAAGCTGGGTCATTTCAAGTTATAGATTAAAAAGCAAGACTAAAGCTTAGACAGTTTAAGCTACTTCATTTAAAAAAAAGTAAATGTGAAGGGCAAATAAGGCAGAAATATAAGTTGAAGAGAAATCTTATGTGCTGACTTAAGTTGAGCACTTGGGCATTGATTATTTTATTTATTAGGTTTTATTAGAATAAAGAAGAGTTTTTAATCACCCATAACCCCTCTGTCAAATGATTTTGTTTGATTTTATATGAGGGTCTCTTTCCTGGTTTCCATTCTACACTGTGTCCTCCCCAAAATCATTTTCCTTCCTGGTGGCTCTCTGCAATGAATTCTTCCCCCTCTCCTTGTATAGTCCATGACATCTCTCCCCCAGGTTTTATCCTTGGCTTTATCTCTGTTCTTTCCACCAGGTCACTCACACTCCTAGTAATTATACTGGCTCCTGTTGTAACCATGTTGGTCATTCTCAAAACAATATCTTGAACCTGATTCTGTCCTCAAGTACACATACATGAACTGGTGGCCATTAGATTAGCTCTGGTTATTTCTTACAACTTCTCAATTCCTTCTTTGCATGTACTCTTCATATCTGCTTACCATGTTATAGTAAGAGCTTTCTTGTCTTTGTTTTAATAGAGAGTATAGCTGGTCATATTATGGCTCTGCTTAAGCCCTGTCACATATTATCTTTTTTTAATGATTTGATATAGTTTTATTTCTTTTTTTTAATTAAGAGATTTTCTATTCATTTTACATATCAACGTCAGATTCTACTGTCCCAGCCCCCAGCCTTCTCCCCAACCCACCTGCCATTCCAACACCTCCAAGGCAAGGTCTCACCAGGGGAATCAGCAGAGACTGGTACATTCAGTTGAGGCAAATCAAAGCCTCTCCTCCCTGCACCAAGGCATTGCAAAATGTCTTACCATAAGCACTAGGTTCCATAAAGCCGGCTCATGCACTAGGGACTGCCTGAAGCCCCCTAAACAGTTTAAGCTAAACAACTGTCTCACTTATCCAGAGGGCCTAGTCCACCATGGGACTAAGGAGAAGCAGAGTACTAACAAGGTCCCCAGGAATCCCCAAAAATGACTCCATCATAGACTACTGGCAATGGTCAAGAGGGCGCCTGAGCTGGCCTACTCTGGTGATTGGATGGCTGACAGCATAGAACTCTCATCTAGTGACTGATGGAAGCAGATGCAGAGATCCATGGCCAGGTCCCAGGTGGAGCTCCAGGTGTCCAATCAACAAGAGAGAGGAGGGATGCTATGAGCAAGAGATATCAAGACTATGATTGGAAAAAGTGCAGAGACAACTAGCCAAACTAGTGGAAATACATGAACTGTGAACCAATAGCTGAGGAGCCCCCATGGCACTGGACTAGGCCCTCTGGATAAGTGACACATATTATTCTTGACCTTTAAATAAATAAGTATACACTTGTTGCCTCCACCTTGCTCATTATTACCTAATCATGGTCCTTGTTACCTACTTATCTCTAGTTCATCTTATGAATCTGTGTGAACTATCCCTTTGTGGTGTTTCTTAAACATTTGTCAAATGACTTTGTACTTCCTGGCCTATTCACCTGTATCTGCTATTGAACTGTAATTTCTTTGAATGAAGAAACAGAGTATCTTCATACTGTGTTATAAGACTCTAGCATAGCTGGTCAGAGAGATGAACAGGTACACAGATACACGATGAATATTGATAAGTAGATGAAGAGCAAACATTTCTAGTTCTGCTTTACTTGAATGAAAGTTTTTACTTAGAAAAGATAATTAACTTTCCAAATGCTATTTTGTCACATTGTGGTAGAGCTGGATATAAAACCTACACATGTTTTATTATAAATCCATATTTGATCCCACAGGGACCTGACATTTTATCATATGACCACATATAGCTGAAATAAGAGATTAAATTTTAAATAACAACATACAAAGGATATATGCACATTTTAAAATTGATAACATTGGGCTGACAGCACCATCATTTTTATTTCCATAGAAACCAGTATTTCTTTGGTATTCCTGTGCAGAAACTTTGAAACGTATTGTTTTCATTAGTTAATCAGGAAGAAACTGTCATTCACTTTTTAGTTGGCCCATAGCAATATCTAAGTTAGTGACTTAAAAAATAGGTGTGAGAACATGTAGCCCATCTAAAGATGAAAGACATTGATGTAGACAGACAAGGTGATCAACCAGAGTGCATAACCAAGGAAGTGCATGGAAAAAGGTAGGGGTGATTTTTACTTTGTGATAGTACAATAGAGAATCTAAACTACACTGAAAAGCTAGATCATAAATAAAATAAAAGATGCACCAGGCAATGACAAATTGGCAAGAAACAGGGAAATTAGTGATTGTAACAGCTGACAAATGAATCTTTTTCAAAGAACTAAAACAAGAGATACCAATGGCAGGGAGGTAAGTAAGAGACAGTATTTCATGTGTGTGACTTGAGAACATGTTGCTTCACTGTGAGACACAACCATGTCATGTGATGATCCACTTTCATGCCATTGAATGATTCACACATCCATATCATATAATGATCTACTTGTTCCTAACATACAATGATAAAAACATCCACTTGTTTATACCAGGGGATCCCACACATGCACATAAACACACATGTGATTACTCAAATACCCAACTATATACATATACACACATACAAACAAACATATTTTTGGTTTCTGATATGGATATTATGTGCATTCTTGCACATGTTTGAGGGAGACACCATCAAGACACAGTTCTTACCTCAACAAACATTTATTCTCAAGCCAAATTTGAGTGATCATGGCCTGGGAAACATGGAGGTAGGTTACTACAGGTGCCCTATTCCTACCATGGGAAAAGTGTCATGAAGTTTTACAGTAGCAGAATAAAGAAAATCCTAAATCAATTTAAAGATACCTTGGTGAAAGCATCAGAAAGACAGTTATAGCAAGATGTGGGAAGCACTCTGGAGGCCTCAGATGCTATCCAATGATGTTGTTAGCTTCTGGGTCAGTGGAAGCTAATGATCTGTTTTGTTAATAAATTCCAAAAGGTTTTTATCTATATTGGTCATAGGATATTAGTTCTGACATGCAGGTGGCCAGGGAATGTGTACTTAGGGGACTAGACCTAGCCCAAGATAAAGAATAAAATTAGCTCAAGATATACTGTGCACCTGCATCACTCAAACCTCTCCATATCATTGCAGATCTAACAGCCAGTCAGTCTTTTTGAAGCTTCTTTGCAGGAGTTATTGTTAATTATACAAGGTTTCCAGTCATCTCACTATAGTTCAAGGGCCTGAAAATGGTTGTAGCAATTTTCTTTTTCTTTTGTATGAGATAGACATATACTAATAAAGTATCCCTCCTTCATCTGATAATCAAAACACATACATGTACCGTGTGTGGCTGCCAAATCTTGCAAATACATACATGGAGGACCCCAGTAGTCTTCATTGCCTTTGTTTACCAAGCAGCACCAGGAGCAGCTGCAGAAATGACCTAGGCTGTGATGACACTGCTGACCATGTGATAAAGAATTGCAAAGGAAAACTACTAAGGAGTAGGGGCTCAGAACTGGACAAGTCCCCTCTCCTGATGGTCAAAGAATGATGAGATGTGTGGGTGTGAGGAAATGCTGCCACAGGGTTGGTGGGAGAAAGAGGGCAATTCACATCCAATGTTCCAGGCAGGGGTAGGAGGTGAGGGTAGGGAGTAGGCTGTGTGTGTTGTGTGTGAGTTTGGGAAGAGAGGAGGAAGAGAGAGAAATCTTACACAATAATTTTGTAGTTGAGGCTGACTGCTGATCTGCCATCTTGGATGGATTGCTTCTAAAGTCACTTCATCTGTCTTTGCTCCCATCAGCAACAAAAACCAGCAAGCCAACAGAGCATGGAAAAGTGAATGGCACACTACAAACTTGTCACATACTACTCCCATTGCAATAGTCCAGATGTGAAGTGACATCTATTGCAAGGGGGTTGGGTAGCATCATCCTAGCTACAATCCTATTACTCTGGAAAAAAGGAGCCAACTATTTTTGGACATAGTTCTTACTGAATTTTAGAGTCACATTATAAGGCTTTTAGGCAGAAGGAAAGAAAAGAAAAGCAATTTTAAATATTAGATGCAATTTTCCTCATCTTTG
The DNA here is from genome assembly GCF_903995425.1 of Onychomys torridus. Classification (NCBI taxonomy): domain Eukaryota; kingdom Metazoa; phylum Chordata; class Mammalia; order Rodentia; family Cricetidae; genus Onychomys; species Onychomys torridus. The sequence goes on along the minus strand of NC_050460.1, from coordinate 1,386,608 downwards.
AACTAAAGAAGAATATGTAATAAGAACTGAAATAAGTGACCATATTCTGAGGTGCTCTGAGTTGATCTTCTCTTACATTTCCTATAGAATAGGAAGATTATTAATTTGAATTGATTGATTGATTGATTGATTGATCATACTGGTGCTTAAATCTAGGACCACACAGGATGTGCAAGCTCTGTACCATTGATCTAGATTCCATTCCTGCTTTTCCTTAAAAATTAAAACTCACATTTATTTGTTTAATTGTGAGTGTGGGTGCTGTGCACATGCTGGGTATATGGAGGTTAATGTGATAGTGTCTAAAATCAGGAGCTAACACAGATTCCTAAAGCATCTCAAAGCAAAGATTCAATTATGGCCAGACCAAGCAGGGACACATGGATCTCCCACGGAAAAGAAAATAGAGGCGATCTCCTGGTTGGACTTGGGGCAGGTGGGCATGAGAACTTGAGGAGGGGTCAGTTTGTGGGGGTGCAGAGTGAGAGTGATGAGAAAGGTGGAAATGGGGGCTTTGTGCAGCAGGTAGAAGCCTGAAGCAAGGGAAACAGGATGGCTGCAGCTAAGCCTCCAGGCAGCAGTGGACACATAGCCTGAACCATCCACTGTGATTGGATTGGTGACTACCTCAGTTGCCACGGGAGAGCCTGCATAAAGTGACTGATGGAGGCAGACTCAGATTGCCAAGCCAAACACTGGGCCAAGCTCCAGGAGTCTGGCTGAGGAGAGGGGAGAGGGATTGGAGGAGGTGGGGTGCTCAGGGACATGGGAGGAAAACCCACAGAAATGGTTCATGGGAACTCAGAGTCTGAACCAACAACCAGGGAACCTGCACGGGACCAACCTAGGCCTTCTGCATGTGTGTGACAGTTGTGTAGCTTGGTCTGTTGGTGGGACTCCTGGCAATGGCAGCAAGGCTGTCCCTGGTGTGTTGGTTGGCTCTTGGGAACCTATTCCTCATGCTGGGTTGCCTTGCCCAGTCTGAATACAGGGGGAGAGGCATGGTTGTTATGGCACCTTGATATGCTGTGCTTTGCTGAGGTCTCCTTTCTAAGCAAATATGGAAGAGGGGTGAGGAGGGAGAGGAGGCTGTGATCTGGATGTAGAATAAATAAATACATTAAAAAAATTAATGGCTGGGCATATTTTCAGTTTTCCGTGGTAGGAGAATGAAATGGCTCAGATTAAAGGCAGAGTGGTTCCTTTACTCCAAGTGAGCAAGTGGTTAAAAGTGGAATTTTACAGTTACTTTATGGGTTCATAGTCAGACAGTTAACATAATACCACAAAACATCAGTCAATTCTCAGAGCAATGGAAACAATTTATGATGTGTAATTCACAAGATTATTGAAGAAGAACCAGTCAAAAAAAGATGACCTCTAGCTAAGGACATGATCAAAGTCTAACACAGTTTAACTAAAAAGAAAATGCACTTGTAGGATTGATTCATTCTCTCCTTCCATATGGTTCTGGGGATTGAACTCTTCAGGCTCGGCCACAAGCATGCTCACCCACTAAGCCATTTCACTGGACCCCTGTCTGGGCTTTTGCTTTCTAAGATGAGTGTCACTAAGAATGAACATTGAAATGTAAGGAAGCAATATCCATTAGCTTAATTCATCAAAGCCACACTCAGTCAAACCAAGTGGGAGGAAGGGTGACGGACTTAGCTGTACTTTAAATGAAGCCTTAGCCTTAGAGTTTGTGGCCATCTTCAGTCCTGAGTACTGAACTGTGTGTGTTATATGTCTGCCTAATAAAGATTACACACATTTATCTACAAAGCAAACAGCTGTGAGGCTATTTCATTGTGATTTAAAAAAATATAATGTGTAGGTAACATCTGTTCTGGACATATGAGCAGAACATTCTTAATTAATAACTGTTTTTTATTATTAACAATTCTGAAAAACTCTAGAAACTACTTTTTATATTAACAGGTAGCTATTTCTTCCATTCTCTCTAGAAACAGTATGTAACAAGGGGACAAACTTTCTCAGAAATAACTACATGACTTTCTCAAGGACATGGAATCAACACTTGACCTCAACTTTGACTCAAGAACCCAAAGAAGAGTAAAGTGATTTATTGTGGTTCCTTATAACAGAGTAGAAAAACAGAGCCATCTGCACACCTCTGAGCTTGACGCTTCCTCTGTACATACCAAGAGTTCTGCCTAGTGTTCCAGTGCAGAAGTGACTGCAGGCTCAGTAGTTTGCTGCAAGATGGAGTTGATCTGGTTAGAAAAGGAATAGATAAAAATATCTTGCAATTTCAGGTTCCTTCAAGACTCTATCTGAAGTTAGGAACACTGTGTTTCTGACTCACCATGACTGACATTATGACCTGATATTTGAAAATCTGTCAACTCTTGAATGCTGGCCTTCTCTGCCCCTACTGTTCCTGGCAGTTCCCAGATGCAACTATTAATGGACTTTGGATTTGCTTGTCCTGTGACTGCCTGCATTGGAGTGATCTTCTAGTGCAGCTCCTAAACACCCAGAGATACCAACCAGCTAGGCGACTCTCTCTTCTCAGACAATGGAGGGACAGTTAATGAAAAATAGAGACCACTTTGCTTCTCAAGTTGTCTATTTATGTCAATTGGGTTAAGATGCAACTAGAATTTTAGATTCCAACTCTACGGTGGGTGAATGGTGCTGCTTATAAATTACAGCAATTGGGTGTATGTGGCTTGATCTTTGTGTTGGCACTATGTACAGTGCCTGAGAACAGATTGAATTATGGAAACCACAAGCTCCCACAACTGTAGCATAGCACTTATAAAAGTTTTCACTGATAGCATTTATATACATAGCCATGAAGTCACAACAGGCTTAAGCAAGAATATTTTTTCTTTTAATCAAGCTCAGTTTCACTAGTTCAAAAACTAAATTTTAACTGTTTTACTTTTAATAAAGTACTTCATATTTTTATTAAATAATACTTAAATTTTCTTCAAGAGTCGAATGTATTAGCTACATTGTAAATACTCCATAAATCTGGTGACACATTTGCCTCTGCCTGTGCTAGGAGGGTGGAGATCGATCAGGTATCCAACAAATACAGAAGAAGAGCTGTACACATGCAACCATGTGTTTAGTACATGTAACCACTGTGTACAGCAGAACTACAACCAAGATGTTTTCAGGAAATGATGTTTTCAAAAACCGTTCTGGATCAATTGGATATCCATTTAGAAAATATAAATCTTGACTCCCTTTTCACACGGTATAAAATCAATTGCTGATAAGCTGTAAACAATTGCAAGTATTAAAAGGACAGAAAGACATCAGAGTCAGGGTCTTAATTACCTTTGAATGGACATAATCTCCCAAATAGAATGCAATTCATGCAAGAAAGCACAGATCCTCTGAGGCAGAACAGAAGGGGAGGAAAGGGTGACTTCCAATGGAAAGACATCCTGACTGGCACCTCACAGGAAGGGGTATGCAGATGTAGTTGGGGTACTCAGCATCACAAATCACCAGGAAAATGAAAGTCACTTTACCACCAGAAAAATATCTTTAAAATCATCATTGGAAAGAAGGGAAAAAATAGAAATTATTATGAATTCAGGAAAGACATGGAGTAACTTAAATGATCAAATACTCCATGGAGGGCTATTAATAAGTGTGTTATTTCTATTAAATTCTTTAGCAGTCTCTATTAAAGTAGATGCACACATGGTGGCCTAGAAAGGTGGACTTAAAATCAATGGTCATTCTACATATATACAAGGAAAATATATGTGTGTGTTTGACTATACATAATATATAATGTATATATATACATACATATATGCATGTATTATGTATGAATGTTTGCATGGGTGTTTCTCAAAGAACTAACACTAATATCCCACTTTCAAAAGGTCCTATATTCCACGACAATGAAATTAAAATATGGACATCTGCATAGTAAGGCATTGGGACATTATTCAGTAATTAAAAATACTTCATTTCCAAGCAAAGGCTTTTATATCCAAAAGTAAATACTATAAAATGTTTTCATTACATTATGCTTGTAACTGATTCAAGCATAATTAGTGTATGATAATGAGGACATTGATTACTTTGGGGAAGGTAACAATCAATGGGGCTCATAAAGAATTCTGCTTCTAGTTGTAGCTCTGACTGTGGGTGTTAACAGAGACAGCTAGCCTTGGACAATTCATCCAATTGTTTCCTTAATGTTAGTTCATTTTAAGTATATATGCCACTCTTAAGCTATATTTTTAAAAATTGAATATTCTTATATGTGGCAATCTATGATTGAAATGCTAAATATTACTTTTATCATTCTAAAACTTACTTTCATTCCATAAAACCTCAGAGACATCATTAGAAGAATTCCCTTCACACTGATGGAAAGAGACAAGGACACCAGCATTAAAATCTTGCCCTGCCACTATAAGTGATCTTTGCAGATGACCTGAGCATTGTTAGAAGGAAACACCACTGGCTTTCCAGTAACCTCATGAGGCTAAAAACAGTGAATGCAAATGAAGCAACCTAAACAGCTCTGTCACAAATTAATGGTGTAATAAATGCTGGATATTATTAGTGTTTTATTGGCATGGCAGCAAGACTGAATGGTGTATTCCAGGTCTGTAAAGTAGAAACAGAAATGACAGTGAGTGAGGTAGGCAACTCTGACAAGCCATTGCTAGATCCTGTTTCTTGGTTTGGAAGCCTGTAAGTACAGCAGCAGTGATGGTGAATGCTTGTCCTGCTGTCTACAGCACAAGGAATTGGACTCCTCTTTCTACATTGTCAGCTACTCTGCTGTGTGGTGATTAAGAAATTCTTAGCAGCCCAGATGTGCTAGGGTTTCCTCTATAACAAACACAGTCAGCGTCTCACTGGTATATAATGGAAGATTTTTGTCTCAAGTATGTTCACAATGGGTCAGTCACAGTCTCTGTCATGTGGGTGCTAAGAGTTGAACATGGGTCTTCTGGAAGGACAGCCAGTGCTCTTAACTGCCAGGCCACCTCTCTAACGCCTATTAAAGTATTTTTTTAATTAAACCTCAATATCTAACTTGGATTTAAACATCACTGAGAAAGTTAACATTTTATAGAGAGCCCAAATCAGTAGTTTTGTGCATAATACACAGAAATCTTTTGATATGTCATAGTACACAATAAAGTGACAGCCGTGTACAGGGTCAATCTAATACAAATGAATAGTTATAGATAGTAAGGGAAGAATTTCAATGGTGATGTACTAGGTATTTTTAACATTTACTTTTCATTGTGTATATAAGGATGTACTGGCATAAGATCATGAGACTTTGAAAGACTGTGGTAAAAACAAAGGCATGCTTATTTTAGGTAATTTGCTTTTCTGAGTTCCAAGGACTCCATGTAGTGTGGAAAACCATGAACTCTCCACAGGAGTATTTAATATGTTAGAACACTAAAAGGAATCATTTCAATTGGGAGGTTCTGGGGTAACTGGATTCTAGGAATGTCAGTGAAAGGACACTGATGTATTGGTGTCCCATGCTGGGATGGTCAGTTGAACTCTTAGTACCTCTAAAGAATAGTAATTACCTTCAAGAGTGACCTTCTTTACTATGTTAAGATATTTAACCTTTTTTCTAAATATAAAGATAGAGGCAGCTTGGCACCTAGAGTGAAGCAAAAGACATGAAAGAGACCATCCATGCCCACACCCCTTCTGCCATGGTACTTTGCTGTGAAACTCACCAGACTAGACACTGGATATTTTATGCCTTGTAAAGAGGAAGCTGATCAGCATCATCAGTGAGTCACAGTTGAACAAAATGAAGGTTCCCCAGTCGAGAGAATGGAGAGCTAAGCTTAATGACTATGGCAGTTTGAAAAAGTTGTCTCCCATAGTCTTAAGCATTTGAATGCTTGGTCCCTAGTTGGTGGTACTGTTTGTGAAAGCTTAGGGCCTATGGCCTTTTCTGAGAAAGTATGTCCCTGGAGGAGGGCTTTAGAGATTGAAGACTCAGGCAGATTTGAATTCACTCTCTGCTTTGTGCTTGTGGTTCAAGATATGAGCTCTCAGCTTCTGCTGAGTCAACACGCCTGCCATCCTCTGCCTCTACTCCTCCAACATGTACTCTAACCTTCTGGAACCACAAGCCCAAATAAGCTTTCTTCTGTACTGTGCCATGGTCCTAGTGTTGTATCACAGCAACAGAAAAGTGGCTACACTTGTGAACATTTGCAGAGAGGACCTTTTGGTGGACAAGGACAGTGTGCTTTGTGCTGCTGTTGAAAGTAAAACTAAGTCCAAGGAATTCATAAGAGTAAGCCATGCACTCTGACTTGATTGCCTTATTGATTACTCAGGGATCCTGGGGATTTTGCTATGTCCAACGTGGGTTATCTGAGGGGGAAAAAAATCTACGTGCACTATGCTTTTATGTCTGTTAACTTTATTCCTCTAAGACAAAATCCTTTCTATACAGCTATAGCTCCATAAGGCATTCAGGGCAGGAATAACTAGACATTCCAAGCTCTATATCCATCTACTTTATTTCTCTGGTCTGAAATCCTCTCTACATAGCTTCAATTCCGTCCAGTTTCCTCTCATAGTCCAGCTAACGACTAAGCTCTTATGCTTTCAGCCTCATCTTGGTCCTCTGTATCCTCTTTCTACATCTCTGCTACTCTCTACTCCTCCTGGCACCAATGGACTCTACAAGAGTTCTGCCTTACCATCTACAAAACCTTTGCCTTCCTCTCTTCTCTCTGGCCAAGCCACTGTCTGCTCTACAGAAAAATGCCAGTTTTCTCTCTCCAGCAACAAAGTTCTCAGCCTCCTCAGGAATGTTCCTCCACCCTACCTTCCTCCTTGATATGTAAAAACCTCTTTTGTTCTCAGTCAGTTGCTCTGGAGAGTCACTAGGCCTCAAGGTGAGGAAATGGTCTGCACTTCATTTGCACAAGAAGCAAAACTATGTGTCTCCAGCCTGCTTGTCTCCTAGGCTCAGCCAGGGAATTAGTTACCTAGAAGTTCATCAGCCCTGGAAATATTTGGGTATGCAAGAATTTCATAGCTGAAATATTAAGAGCTGGATTGTTGTGCCCAGATCGTGACCCCCAGAAAGACCACCAAAGACAAGCATGCCAGAATGCAAAAGCAAGGTTTAGTTTGGGATATCCAAAAGCAATACAAGCCTAGGCAGGGACTTCTTCCAATATATCCAACACTGTGGAAGCTGGAGGAAGTGCCTGCCTCTGTGCAAGCTCAGTTTTTAAAGGAAAAAAACCACAAGGTTGCATCATTTAGGGGTGTTAGTACAAGTACAATTCTGATTGGCTCGCTTCTAGGGACTTTCTAGAAATCATAGCTTAATCTTTACTTCTAAGGGAGTGGTTGCCCACCACCATCTCTTACTGGCGGCCCTCAGGTGGGGACATTTCTATGGTCAGTTACCCTGGAAACCATGGTTGGAACATTCTATAGTCCGACAGTCATTACGTGACTACCTTGTGATTCTGTACTTTTACACTTCCTGGTTTCTGGAATCTGGACTGACTGCTTTCAGTAACTCATGGCCTATTCTAGTAACTCATGGCCTGTACCTAAAAGGAGAAATCTTAGGCTTTAGTTTTAGGGTGAAAGCATTTTGGTCTTATTTCTAAGATGGCTCATTTTGGTCTCACAGGATAAACCAAATATTCATAATAAATGGCTTGCCTTTTGACAGACCCTTGGCAGGTTAAAGTATAGCTTTAATACACAGCTGAATTGCTATAATAGATTCTTGTGGCTCACCACACTGCCTCATAGTAGGCAGGAGGGATAGGGGTAGATAAGAGGGAGACAGGCATGGTGACACCGGCTTTCTATCCCAGCATGGGAGAGACTAAGGCAAGAGGATCATCAATGCAAACCAGGACTACATAGCTGGGCCCTGTCTCAAAGCCAAAACAAAACAAAAACTCCAGAGGGTGCACCATTGCTAAAGATTACTTAGATGGTGAATTAATCTCTTTTTGTTGCTATGATTGTTAGTTATTTTGCGCTCTTACCCTTCGAGGAAAAGTCCTGAACACGACAAGACCACAGAAGAGTTTTTATTGAGAGAGGATAGAAGACATGACAGGCCTGTGTGAAACACATGTGATTAAGAGGACAAGAGAGGAAGAGAAGAGACCAGTGCAAAAATGGCGCCAGCTTTTTAAAGAGTGGGCCACGCACGCATACAGGAACGCATGTGGCTACTCCACGCATGCACGTAGGTTACATGGCCGTGCCCTTTACACAACCATGCAAAGCCACAGAGTCCTAGTCACTCGAGATGTTTTGACCCAGAAATGGCTATTTTCAACTGGAAATAACTAGGCGGTCTGCCGGGCAAGCCCAACCGTGTGGGCATGTTGTGACTTCCTATCAATGATAAAATAGGCTAACAGAAAGCTATTCATAGAAGAAAGAGTTTAATTTAACTTACAGTTCCAGTGGACATGAGATTGTCCGTCATGATAGAGAAGGACATGGAGGTGGGAGCACCAGGCCTGTCTAGTAGTCAGCAAGCAGAGAAGCCACATTTTGTCTACATAAAAGGAGCGGAGAGTAACAGGAAGGAAAGGGAGACAAGGCTCTAAGCCCTCCAAAGCCCAGCCCCAGTGCAATACTTCTTTGTAAGGCTCCACCTCCTTAAGGTTCTGTTTCTAGTCTCCCCAAATGGTGCCACCATCTTGGAATTATTTTTAAATTATTTCAAACATATCAGCCGATGGAGGATATTTCTCATTAAAAGCACAGTATATGATGGCATCCCTACATAAAGCAAACTACTAGGATACAGGACTTCTAGATCCCTTCCCTTCCCATAGAGCAATATGTCAAGGGTGATGGAAGGTACCATGATGTGTATGAATCCCCGTGACAGCAGTGGGATTTGCCACTGACAGAACAAAAAGAAGCGTCAGCATGGGCCCACTCATTGTGTCTTGCCCTTTCTCCCCCATCTTCTTGTTGTGAGTCCCATTGTTCTTGCATGCTGCTGTCTCCCACTGGATCTATTGCTCTTTCTTTCCTATAAATCTTTAATTTTAGAGTAAGAATGAATGCTAATGTGCTGAGCAGGGAAGTTTTGTACCTAACACCAATGATTCATTCTAATGCTTGTTAGGATTATCCTTACCTCCAGCCTCTTAATCAATCTTCTCTCTATTCATTCTCCACACACCCTCTGGCCCAAATGTGCTATGACATGGTACTATGCTGAAGGATGGCCTCACAAGCAATGGAAACACCCAAAGTATCTCTAGAACATCAGCTGGAGCTTGTTTAGTTAAATGTCTCTCCACCCATGCTGTAACATGGATACAGAAATGGATAAATGACGTTAGTAATTATTTACAATGTAGAGCTCATGCTCTTGCACACACCATTATATTTTAATTTACTTTTTAACAAGTAAGCCAATATGATTTTTAAATTATATCCCACCTGACATGAAGTCTAATAAAAAAAATCTACTAATTTATGCTGTATCAAATTTACCTGTCCTTTGTTAGGGTCGGCGTCCAAAACAGAGAGCTTCACTCCGATATCGGGTCACAAAAGAAGCTTTATTAGCACGAGCTCGTGGGCCACCAGCGCGAGAAGTAGCAGGTGACCCCGAGTCTAAGGCTCGCAGGCCTTTTAAGAGGCAGTTCTATCAGGGCGGGGGAGCGGGGTCACCCAGAGTGCAGACATCTGGACGCCAGATGTCTCTGCGGTCTTTCTCAGAGTCTGGGTAGGTAAACGAATTCCAAGCTTATCTAGCAAGGGGTTATTTGGCAAGCATTCTTCTCAAGCAATTTATCTTGCAAGCCCAACCGCAGGCGGTCATCCTGCAAGCATCCTGTTAGCACAGCATGATGGGCTAACTTTCTGGTATGGGGTGTGGGGGCAGAGTGCAGTATTTTCCACTGAATCTACAATTAGCAGAGCTAGTGGGGGGGGCCTTGTTTCCCTTACAATGGCCTTTCACCTTTCCTTTTATTTAGAACTGTGGATATTCTAATGACATTGCTCTACAGAAAATCAAATTTAGGGGAAAAGGGCATTTAACTTCTTTCCTTTTCAGCTCACACACATAGCACGTTAGTGGGAGGAAAAAGAAATACTTTTGGAAATCTGAAAACAATAACATATCCAGTTATTTCTCTATTATTTGTCATTAATTGTACTATACAAAACATGAAGACAACAAGACACATTATCTCAGAATATAATTACCTGTGATCTGCATCAGCAGAGAATTCAATTATACCTTCATTTTGGGGCAGAGTATTAGAACCAGCCCTTTGTAAAGGCTATAAACCACAGAATTGCCTTAACTTTCTGTCCTTCTGCTAATGGCTCATTACATAGGATCCACATATCATGGACCACAGTGAATGATGTATCAGATGTTAACACATGGGGGCATAAAAATTTTTGAGGAGGAGAATTCCTTTTAGTTAACTTGCTATGGATCTGGGAGTGTTTTTCCTGGATCAAATATATGTGTTTGCTACGTTTGTATTGCCATGAATGGAAGTCAGAATTTTTGGCTCCTGGGTTTGGAAGTTAATTCATCATAGTTGGGAAGGTATAACAGAGCAGAGCTGTTCACATCATGTCAGAAAGTATTCAGAGTGAGGCTGGTCTGCAACCACAATGCCCTCTGCATGCCAATCACTGATGTAAGAAGCCCAACAAGATCAGGCCTGATTAGTGTTTTGATGGGGAGAAGAATGATACACAAAAGGTTCTAGGAAAATTTACTCCTAATGACCTGTTTCTTTTTGAGCATTTTGTTGCACCAACCTAAGGTAATTCTCTGCAAGAAAAATCCATTGGTGCAACATTCTTTTCTTTTAGATTATAGGAAAAAAAAAATGAGACTAAGTGTGAAAAGATAGTGACCGCCCCCCATGATTATATCTGCAGGACTTCATTGTACAATTATGCAACTTTGGTAAATTGGGGATGATGTCAGTCTGCCACTAGCATGGTAGATGTACAAACTGACAAATGTGAAGACTTATGGATATTCCAGAACTACACCTTTTATTATGATTGACAAAAAGTATTTTGTTGTTGTTTTCAAGTTGGTTACTCAAAAATGACACCAGTTGTTTAGATCAATCATGGTACCATTTTATCATTGTCCTGGAAAAATTAAATCTTTAGATTATAATTAGGTGGGTTTACCCTTTGAAAAGAAACAGTATTTAAGTTTCAAATGCAGGCTAATAAAAAATAGATCCTTAAGTATCTGTTAGTGTTGTCACTATCTGTCCATAAAAGTTTATGATTGCTTCCTTTTCAAGTTAGAGCTAGCAGGTCACTTTTCATAGAGTAAATTCAATTGACTAACAATTGTCTTATAAGAAGCTTTCTAAATTAGTACTTCGTAATGACTCATCCAATACCTGTTCTATTGAGAAGTCTAAAACTTCTGGGTTTTTTGTTTACTACATAAGCAAATAGCCTGAAAAAGTTTTTCTGTGTCAACTAAGTAACTATTCACTTTATTCAGGTTTCTTGTTTGTTTGTTTTTGACATTCACGAAGATATGCCAGTATGTGAATTAACACAGCAGGCTTTCTATAAAATTTGTGATAGACATAATGATAAGTTAGTAAGTACGAAAGAAATTTTCATTGCATTTGTTTTAATCTTAAACTTTTTCCTTACATGAACATGTTTATTTTGTTAGTACATGTGCTTGTGTGTGCCATAGCATATGTGTGGAGGTTCTAGAACAACTTGGTAAAATCAGTTCTCTCCTTCCATCACATTGTTTCTTGTTGCGGTAGTGCCCGCGCTACCACCACCCAGGGGCTGTGGATCGAAAAACAAGAGACAAAAGACAGCGGGTCATTCATGCCAGGGGATGCCGAATGCCATTTATTGAAGAAGGGAGAGAACCTTAAATACAGGCTTACAGCACAATGGAAGAACCCCGGAGGGCAGAAGTTCGCTACTGAATATTCTACATTTTTGCACCTAAGCTGTTTACACCAAATGCAGGAAACACAAACAAGGAACTTCCCTTAAGCATTCAGGAGGGTGGAGACTGGCAGGGAATCAGCATAGGGAGGACATCAAGGTCAAGGTCAGGCAAGCAGGGTGGCAGTTACCCAACTTGGGAGTTCCAGGGCCCTACAGTTTCTAGGAATCAAACTCAGTTCATCAGCCTTGGCATCAAGTAGTCTTACCTGCTGAGCCATCTCTGTTGGTTCATCACTTCAATTTAATATATATCTATTTTTTAATTGACACACAGTAAATGCACATATACATGGCTCAGTGTGATGCCTTAGTTTGTACGCACAATGTATAATGGCTGCATAGATAGGAATAGCTGGCATATCTTGAATATTCATCATATTCGTATTTGAAGAACATGCAGTTGTACTAGCTATTTTGAAATATTAATTAATTTCATCAACTCCAGTCACTCTCTTGTGCCATATAACATTGACAGCCATTTTTTCTTTCTAGCTATACGGTCCTTTGAACTTTATGGTAAACTCACACACTTACCTCAACCTGTACCGTGGGCACCAAACTTCACTATGGGTTTGGTAACTAACACTGTTTCTCTAGAACCCTATTACTTAGCCTGAGCTTCTTTGCAGTCCCACAGAAATGGCAGTGCCTGCTTCCATTCCAAAGTGGTGACTGCATGTGTTACACTTTTCCCTGCTGCAGAAATCTATGAGCTTAGAAAGATGAAGAGGAGGTATTCAAAGTCCACCACACTCAAAGGTCTGGTGGCATTCTCTCTCCTCCTCTGCCGACTGCGGCCAGGCTTGGTGCTACAGTGATGCTGGGTCACCACAGTATCTTACCCTGTGGTGGAGACCACCTGGGCACCTCCGACTTGTGTGAGCATTCCTCTTCTGTCAGCATCACCCTGACACGTTCTCAGTAGTAAGAATGCAAATGTCTAAATGTATTTACATTTGATGAAATGTGATGTTTAATAGTAACAGTTTTACTTTCTCATCATAGACTAGAACAATTATAATTTGGGGACTGAGGGTCTCTGAGACCATGATTCCAGACTATTGATGTGACTGGTCTCCACCAAGGCACAAAACCCAAAGTTCTGAATTGGAACTCAGAGGTGTGGAGTTCACCTCCTCCTATGTTAGTCAGCTGTGAAATTTAAGTATGTGTGTACTATTGTCAGCTGTGTGATTCTGGGCAAGTCACTTCACCTCTTTTATCACTCAGTTTCCCTACTTGTAAAGGGGAATAATGAAAATGTACATATCTTAGTATTGTTTTCACGAGTCAATGAGGTCATGATTCTAAAAATTAAAACATTGTGCACTACTGAGTTACTGATAACTACAAACATAGTCTGTCGTAAGTCCTCTATCACATTGTCTCACCCTGGATGAGTGACAAATGACAAGGCAGATGTTGTTGACAACATTGTTACTGCTGCATGACAAGTAACCACAGAAGTTCAGTGTAAAGCAATGTTTGTTGACTGTCTCACTTTCTGAATAACACTGGAAACCCAGGCATAGCTTAGCTGCATGTCTACCACACAGATATTCACATGGCTGAATGCAAGCTCCAGAATTCCGGCGCTGGGTGGCCTCTTCTGGACCTTATATTTTCCGCATAAACCTGTATGGTCATTGGGAGAATTTGTGTCTTTGTGGTTCTAATACTCAAGCCCTTGTTTTCTATTTCTTTCTTTCTTTTGAACATTTTAAAAAATGATTTATCTATTTTTATTTTATGAGCATTGGTATTTTGCCTGCATGTGTGACTGTGTGAGGTATTAGATCCTGGAGCTACACAGAGTTCTGAGCTGCCAAGTAGGTTCTGGGAATTAAATCTGGGTTCTCTGGAAGTTAAGAGCTAGTACACTTAACAGCTGAGTCATCTCTCCAGTCCTTGGACATTTTTTCCTTAATGATTCAGTTTTCATATTACAGTCCTTGCTCCAGTTTTCTATTTTTTATTCCTCTAAAGTTCCATACATAGACATTATGAATTCTATCATTTTATCCCCCGCCTTCTCTCTTATTCCTCTTCCCTCTCCTGTTCAAACATTTTTTTCTTTTTAATTGACTTTTGTTCAGGGTGAAGTTAAAATCTAGCTAGCTTTGGTCTTCCCGATGTGAATATCTACTTTCCCAGCACTGTTTGTTGAAGAGGTTTTGTTTTCTCCCAATGTATGTTTTTGGCACTCATACTGAAAATCAGTTTCCTGAACACTGGGGTGTTTATTTCTGGGTTTCCTATTCTATTCCATGTCTGCTTTGAGCCAATACCATGGTGTATTTGCCACTGTGTTTGTGGTAGAATTTAAGAATGCAAAATCTTAGGATAAAAGAAAATAATAAATAGAAAACAAAAACAAAAGAATATTCAAAAAGTAGACAGGGAGTAAAAAACAAAAGGTATGAAGTGAAGGCCATAATTATGTTAAAACAGAAAAGGGATGTATATGGAGAAAATAAAAGAAATATATCATTAGAGAAAGAGAGGGAAGAGCAACAAACAAAAAAAAATCAATAATAGGACTAAAAGGGGACTACATATGGCTGTGTCCATATACTCACCAACTTAGAAAATAAGGAAAAAAGAAGAGTGGGGATGAGAGACCATGTGTTGTCGGGATGTGGGATGTGGGATGGCTGAGGCCTTCCTACCAGGTTGTACACTTCCCTCCTTGTCTGCTTGGGCTCTGCAGCCCTGGAGAAGGCAATAGTTAAGGGATATTCACCCTTCTCTGTTTTACATGATGTTTGCTTTAGATCAAGGAGAATTGTTTAGGACCAAAGCTGGATCGAACGGCTTCGCTTTCCTGGTCACTAGCGCATGGTAGCATGGAAGAAAGGTTCCTTCAGAGAGTGTGTGAGGACAGATGGGGTCCATGCATTTGTAACTCCTCTTTCCATCCAGATCTCAGACATTCCACAGAGAGGGCCAAACCACAGACTGGGCTAGGTGGAGGAGGCACAACAGGATCCATGCTGTTCTCTTAAGACAGCTCTGGTTCACAAGGCTAAGTCAACTGTGTGGATCATGTACTTCTGCTCAGTCCACTGAGCCTCCTTAGGGGATCTGCTGACCCATCCTCTTAAGAATGAGCTTCATTCCTTGTTTTCAACTGGACTCACCTGCCTATGTTTTCTAGTGTGCTTGCTACACCATGTCGTATCACACAGTAGGGGCTGTGCAGACAGTGTAGATGTATTTGCTGTGAATTCCATTAGAATAAAGCAGGGGATGTCCCCAAAGCAACATTCATTTCATCATAGCTGCCTTTTAAAGAGGTTTTACTTGAGAAACAAGGATCCTCTTTGTCATCGCTTCAGATGGTCCTTCAGTTCTATGTCTATTTTAGAGGAGAATATGACAGTCTCCTCTGCTTGTCTCCCACAGTTCCATACCCCAACTCTACTGAGGATCTGTGCTATGTTTTTGGCTTCTGAGACACAGAAACTAGAAGTGCTGCTAGCTAACCCACCATCATGGATCCTCCACAATAGATATTTACTTAGTAATCAGTGCTGGGTTTCACATAGCACCTAGAAGCCATCTATTGACCCTGCTACATAGTTCACTCCATGCTCTGGTTGTTATTTTCTACTTATTATCTTTTAATTCCCTGTCACGAGCTGAAGAAAAGCCTCTTCAGAGGGCTTGCCATGGTAGGCCCCTCAGTACAGCCCCCCTTCTGCTTTAAAGTGTAGCCTGACAATGGACCCATATTAGTATGTACATAGATTCTACCAGTAAATATCTGGGTGCAGAAAGGAGGCCAGGGCCATGAATGCTTACTCTATTACAGAAGGTGAGTGCAAAATGAAAATCAAAATGAAATTCAAGTTAATAAAGAGTATAACCATGAGATTTTAAATTTTGTTTTGTATATTTTAACAGTTTTAAATATTTTTCTCTATTCCTGAGAATTTCATAAATAAATACAATGAAATGTGATTATATCCACCTTTATCTCTCCATCTAATCTCCTAACAAAACTTGGTATCTTCTTGTTCGTTTTGTTGTTGTTTTGCTGGGGCTTAACCAATGAGCAGGTTTCAGTAGTCAACACTGTGATCATGGGGTCAATACATCTTTCACCTCACAGAACACTGTTATTATTTTCAATTGTTTAAATTAGCCACAGAGTATGCCAATTCATCTGATAATGCTGATCCATTCTGTAACTCAGAGCTTTCATTGTTTTGTAATTACCTCAATTCCTAGTTTCATTAATTGAGATACTGATTTCACTATATATCCTGATTTGATATGTGAGTTTAACCAGTGTATCACCCCAAAATAAGGCTCATGGAGCAATATCTGTCTGCGAGTCAGCTGCCAACATGTGCCATCCTTTTATGTGTGTAACCATCCTGAAATTCACTGTGACCTGCACGTACTTGGTCTTAAAGAAAACATACATCTTAATTTTACTTAACCCAGAAAGCAAGATGTCAACCTGTGAAATACTCATCTTTACACAGAGGACTTCATACTTAAGAATGGTTGTGGGTTTGTCCTCTGGCTAGCACCTATGAGGATAATGTATGTAGTAAAAGACTCAATAAACACATAACAAAAGAATTATATAGGGAAAGTTTTAAAACAATTACCTAAAATGCAAGAATAGAATGAGAAAGATTAAGCTATAGAGCTAAATTAGTAACTGCTGGACTTGTTCAGAGACATGCCTTCAAGGCAAGGGTAAATTTCCTGTCCACACAGTGATCTGCTAAATTTTGTGCATGGAATTAAGTCATGTTATGCACATGATAGCTATTGGCTATGATGATATGGATGAATTTGTCTCTACCTCTACCATGGGGATGGAACAATCACCAGGCAAGCTCTAGAATATTGCATGTTGGGCACTTGGCAATGTTGCTACTGTTTTGATCGCTATAATTGTTCAGTCATTTGAACATAGTGTCCCAAGTGTCTTTTGCCCTTCTTTAGTATTTTCTCAATAATTTACAATGAATCCATGAGGACACTAATCTGAAATAGCTTAAAATTACTTTTTGCTTGATTTTGTATAGTTTTATACACATTTCTTCCCCACTTCTTCTCTAACTGCTTGCCCTCCTGGATTCTTCCCTTCCTTTATTCTCTTCTCCCTTGTTTTTCACTCTTTCTTTTCTCTCCGTTTTTTTCCTTAATTATCTTTTATCTTTTTCCCCTAACAGATATTATTCTAAATTTCCGAACAACTTATGTCAGCAAGTCTGGCCAAGTTATCTTTGAAGCCAGATCTATTTGCATCCACTACGTCACAACTTGGTTCATCATTGATTTGATTGCTGCCCTGCCCTTTGACCTCCTATATGCTTTCAATGTCACAGTGGTGAGTAGAGACGTCTTCCATGTGACCTTTAAGTGTTGTGTTTGATTTTCATGTTTGGTGTTAAATGTCGTTGGCAGTGTGTGCTCACTAGGGGTTGTGGCCTCTGTAATAAGGTTCTGAGATGTCCAGTGACACACAGGTCAGATTTACACTTGAGGCAGTGAATTCTTTCTGATACTTTCTTCCTTCATTCTCAGAACCAGATATAGCCTTCGCAGAAAGAAAGCCTGAATTTATCATAAATTTTGACTCATTAAACAAATCCTTTGATACCAAACCACCTCTAGGGATAGAAGTTTCACTTTATATTCCTAAAAGGAAATTAGCTGGAGAGTTTGGTGCGGAATTGCAAAACATTTCTTTAAATCTGTTTCTCTTGTAGATCTCATCCATTTATCTGTCATTGGGTGATCCTTGGGTCTTTCCTAGGGTCTCGTTTTCTAGGTAGCCTCCCTGGAGTTGTGTAGCAGTCTACTCATCTTTGTTTTACATCTAGTATCCTCCTATGAGTGAGTACATACCGTGTTTGTCCTTCTGAGTCTGGGTTACCTCACTCAGGATGATTTTTTCTAGATCCATCCATTTGCCTGAAAACCTCATGATGTCATTGTTTTTCTCTGCTGAGTAGTACTCCATTGTGTATATGTAACATATTTTCTTTATCCATTCTTCAGTTGAAGGGGATCTAGGTTGTTTCCAGGTTCTGGCTATTACAAACAAATCTGATAAGAACATAGCTGAGCAAATGCCCTTATGGTATGATTGGGCACTCCTTGGGTATATGCCCAAGAGTGCTATAGCTGGGTTTTGGAAGAGATGGATTCCCAGTTTTCTAAGGAAGCACCATATTGATTTCCAAAGTGGCTGTACAAGCTTGCATTCCCACCAGCAGTGGAGGAGAGTTCCCCTTGCTCCACATCCTCTCCAGCATAAGCTGTCTTCTGTGCTTTTGATCTTAGTCATTCTGACAGGTGTAAGGTGGTATCTCAGAGTCATTTTGATTTGCATTTCCCGGATAATTAGGGATGTTGAGCAATTCCTTAAATGTCTTTCAGCCATTTGAACTTCCTCTGTGGAGAATTCTCTGTTTAGTTCTATAGCCCATTTCTTAATTAGACTGTTGGACAACAGTGAGAGTAATGAAGGGCAAGATTTGAGGGAAAGAAAGCTTAGGGGAGCAGGAGATCCCAGCTGGATCAAGAACAGAAAGGGAGAGCGAGGAATAACAGACCATGATAAATGAAGACCACATGAGAACAGGAATAGGCAGAGTGCTGGAGAGGTCCCCAGAAATCCACAATGATATATCTTCTGTAGTCTGCTGGCAATGGTCGAGAGAAAGCCTAATCTGACCTAGTCTGGTGATCAGATGACTAAACACCCTAACAGTCGTCTTGGAACTCTCATCCAATAACTGATGGAAGTGGATGCAGAAATCCTCAGCCAGGCCCCAGGTGGAGCTCCAGGTGTCCAACTGTTGAGCAAGAGGAGGGTCTGCAAGAGCGTAAATTGTTGAATCCAAGATTGCAAAAAGCACAGGGACAAATAGCCAAACGAATGGAAGCACATGAATTATGAACCAAAGGCTGTGGAGCCCCCACCTGGATCAGGCCCTCTGGATAAGTGAGACAATTGAATAGATTGATCTGTTTGGGAGGCACCCAGTCTGTGGGACCAGGATCTGTCATTAGTGCATGAGCTGGCTGTTTGAAACCTTGGGCTTACACAGGGACACTTTGCTCAAGTCTGGAAGGAGGTGATAGGACCTGCCTGTACTGAATCCACCAGGTTTAAATGAATCCCCAGGGGTGCCTTGATCCTGGAGGACATGGGAATGGAGGGGAGGGACTGGGGGGAAGGCAGGGGTGGGGGCGGGAGGGGAGAGGACAGGGGAACCCATGGCTGATGTATAAAATTTAAAACACATAATAATAAAGAAAAAAAATTTTTTAAAAAATCTGTATCTCTTTATTATTTTGTTATTTAGTAACAAAGCTAATGGAAGGCTAATCAGACAAAGAGGATTTGCTAGCATTAGAGTACAGGAATTCGCCCCCTTAAATGGCACAACCTCAATCTTGAGGTTCTTGAGTTGATTGACACTGATACTCCCTCTTCTTTCCACTGTCACTGTGTCTCCTCACAAGGAAGAGAGTGTTCCATTTGCAGTAGTAACTATTTTTACATTCAATAATGACATTTTTTAAAACCATCAAGTGCTTCATTATAACCAGAGACATGTTTAGGAAGACAAATTTTGATTTGTCACATGGTTTTTGCTGTGGTAACCAACTTTAGCCTATAAAAACAAATGTACTAAACATTAGTTCAAATTAAACAAATTTCCTTCTCAGCTGATACTCCCTTATAAATCCTTTATGTAGCAAAGTGATCAGAATTTCAAATGCAGACATCTTTGGCTTCAACATGAACACACAGCTTCTATCCCAACTGCTTAGTGCAGGCTTACATACTTGCATATTTGTTAATTGCTTGTGCCATGAGAATTTGATTAGTCCTTTTTTTTTTTTTGAATTGAGAGCTTGAGGGTGACATCATTAGGAGGAAAGCTAATTAAGAAAACTTAGCGTGTAATATCAATCCCATTGACACTGAATAGTTACCTATGTTTTCTAAAGCACATTTTGAGATTGAATTTGTCTAGGTAAGTGCCTAATGAAAATGCAGTGACTTAAAACAAGGATTTTTCAAAGCTGCAAAATCATCTAAAAGTAGTCTATAAGTTAAAAATGTTTATTAAAGTATTCTGAGTTCTCTGGCCAAATGGTCAAATAAATGCTGCTTAACACAGTTTGGTTTTAAATTAATTTGCTGCTTTGCTACTAAATATTAATAGAATTTTTATGGCCTGTTTTTCCTTGGGTACTGAAATAAGATAATTTTAAATATGTGTATGAAATGTAGAATGATAAATATATACAAGAGATATTCAGTGTGTGTTTCTATAAATTAGCCTCATTGTTATCCAAATTAACAGGGGAGATTCTCAGATTTGTTGACAACTTCACTGCTCCCCTCTTTGCTCATTGTCTTAAGAATCTTGGATAAATGCTGTAGGTCAGAAAGGAAACCAAGGGAGAGAAGGAGGAGCTTTCTGCCAAAGACACTGCTCCTGCTTTTCACAGACCTGGTAATTTAAAGAGCAGCACCAATCTGCTATCCTTAACTAAGTTAAGTACACAACGTCTCGTTTGAACAGAAAAGCTTGTTCAGGATTTTCTGTTCCCTTTCCCACAAAACATGTGATGAGAACAACTTATAAGAAATGTTCTTAGACATGGAAACTAAAATAAGCCTGCTCCTACCAGATTTTAAATATGTCCAGTGAAGACATTTCCATAGAAGAAATTCAAAATGCAGTACAAACATCACAAAGTGCTCTGTAGGCTTTGGCTCTGCCTGCTCCTAATCGCCCTGGGAAAATGTTTTCAATCCATTCATGTATTCACCGACTGAAATCTACTATGCGTCTGACTGTGAAAGGTTCTGAGAGACAAATAAAATGGACAGGGCAGGGTATGGATCACTTACCATCCGAGGAAATATCAAAACTTCAAAAAATGGGCACAAAAAATTCCTAAAGTTCTTGAGCAACTTAAAAAAAAATAAAACGTTTCTATCAAATCCTTTGCCTAATTTCTGGCATTGAGAAATCTTTTAATCCCACCCCTCTTTCACACATACTTCTGCTTACCCAGTCAGGAAGACAGTCATGTCCAGTTAACAAAAGTAAAAACCACTACCAATTTGGACAGACACACCTGTATACAAGTAGCTTATAATTCTCTTTCATGACAAATTCAGGATAGCCATCCCAAAAGGAGTAAGAATCATGATCTCCCCTATTCATCAAAAGCCTGAGTCTTCATTCACAGCAGGAAGATTGTGAGAGCAAGTTTAGCAATATTTTTGTTTGTTTGAAGTGTTCCAGTGTATCACCAGGATGTCATCCTGAATCAGAGTTTCCACCTTGCTTGTGGTAGAAAAGGCACATAAGGAAAGCTCCATATTCTTTCCTGAACCACCCCCTCTGAGGCCAGAGAAAATGAGCCATGTGCATCAATATCATAATCGGATGACATCCT
The DNA here is from genome assembly GCF_903995425.1 of Onychomys torridus. NCBI lineage: Eukaryota > Metazoa > Chordata > Mammalia > Rodentia > Cricetidae > Onychomys > Onychomys torridus. Next base: position 1,365,164 of record NC_050460.1, on the reverse strand, counting down.
TCACTAGGAGTTCCGTACCAGGTTCATTTCACTTAAAAATTGTCACTTGTCTATGAAATTCAGCTACCTATCAAACAAACTCCATTCATGATAATTCTCAAAATGAAAATGTAGAGATTATAAAATCTTAGCATGTGATCATGTGTTCCACACCAGCTTGATAAATGGCAGATGAAATCTTGACTCTGAAGGAAGAGAGAAAGCTAAACTTGACCATAAAGAGTATCAAGAAGAAATAAAAGATCATAATAGCCACTGGGTTCTTAAGTGCTCATTGGGTAAAGGTGCTTGCTGCTGAGCGTGGCAACCTGAGTTACATCTCAGGGGCCCTCATACTGGAAAGAGAGAACCTACTCCTGTATGCAGGTAGGCAGGCAGACAGGAGAAGAGAAGGGAAAGGAAGGGACAGGAGAGAGGGAAGAGGAGAGGAGGAAGAGAGAAGAAGAAGAAAGGGTTTAAGAAAAGATTGTGTTGTGTTTAAGTACAGAATTATTCACAAGATTAGGATGGAGCACAATATTGTTGAATAACTGTTCATATGTTGAGATATGATTAGCTTATGTCTTGATGTGTCTATTCATTTTTTTTTGTCCATTTGTTCTTATATCAATTATTTGCTCAAGTCTTTCAAGCACTAGCAATGTTCTACATATACTTTTCTTAGAGATAAGGAAAAATGAGTAACAGAGGAAATAATTGAAATCAACTGACCAGCTGATTTCTAGGTAATCCCCTCTGAAGATGTTGACCTTGTCTGTGATTATATTCTGTAGAGAGGAGACTAATTGTAGCCACAAGCTATAGTCTCTCCTCCTCTGTTGTATCTCCACCATGTATCTCCACCAAGAAAGTAAATGGTCAAGTAGTCCATCAGACTGTTTCTATGTGTGCTGATACTCTGTGTTTTCTACTTTAGAGCGTTCTCTGAAGTTCTGTGACAGTGACTAAAGAGCATGCGTTAGGCGCACCTCTCATTAACACTGATTCTGACCATGCCTGGGTTCACCAATGGCTTCTATCTTTTCATTTATGCCTGAATTCAGGAAACTATCCCTTGAGTCAGAAGTCTATAATTTAGCTGTAGGAAAAGATAGGGAATAGGAGATGCACCAAAATTTTTCATTCCACTTGATTTTGGTTTCCAAACACCCTGGAGAGAAGTTCCAGGTCTGAATGCCTCATTGATTTCCAATGTTTTCTCTGTTCATTGATAGTGATAGAAACAAGGTAACTTAGCAAATGACACAGAAGGTGCCACGGGTACTTGAGTGTGAAGTACTTATTCAAGTTTTTGGATCAGTTGACTTAAAGCAATGAATCTTTTCAGGTCAGCATGGATTTAATGAAAACCTAGACTCAGAAAATGAATATCAAAAAAATCTTAAATTAAAATTACCTTTATTATGACTTTCTAAGATTTTGTTCAATATGTATGGATTACTTACAACACAAATCTATTCTCTGTAGAGGGAAAGGCAGACTTGACAGGAAATGTGTCCAAGGTGAGAGAGACATTTTACAATCAGTGTGTCTTAGTTGCAGAGCATTATATAAAAAATTGTATACAATCAGGCAGAAAACAAAGTCAATTATAATGAATAAAGTCAAGTGTTTGCAGGAAAAATTAAATTAACCTCTGTAACCTTTAGTCTACCTTACTTCATCGTTTCACCTTTTGATATAGTATCTGAGGAGCAGAAACACTCCTCAGTAGTACCACAGGGGTGAAACCACCATCATCCTCCATTTCAGAAACTTGGGTGTAGGTTACATAAAACACTGTGCTATGAGTGCAGCTTCTGAACCAAGCCATGGTTCTCTGTCCCCACCACAGGTGTCCCTTGTGCATCTCCTGAAGACTGTCCGGCTGTTGCGTCTTTTGCGCCTCCTGCAGAAACTGGACCGTTATTCTCAGCACAGCACAATTGTCCTCACCTTGCTCATGTCCATGTTTGCTCTCCTTGCACACTGGATGGCATGTATCTGGTATGTCATTGGAAAAATGGAGAGGGAGGACAACAGCCTTCTCAAGTGGGAAGTCGGTAAGGGCTTCTGTAAAAGTTTCCACTTTTAGTTAAAAGGGAATGTTGTGTAGAGTATGAGGGAAGTGAAATGTGTTTGTGAATCTATTCTAGTCATGTATTTATTAAATTTTTTACTATACTGGGTTGTGTAGACTATTTTCATCTGTAAATAATGTACTTTCAGTGCATTTTCAATCCTCCTCCATTCTCCACTTCCATGCTCTCCCCACTCCTGCCAATCCTCTTTGCCCTACATGGTTTTATAAACACATTCCTTCTTACTGAATTTTTTTTTTTTCAGTTTAAAATTCAAGTGACAAAGGTTTCCTTCAGGAGCCTTGCATTGTTATCAAAATTTATCAGGTTCAACCTTTAGGCTAAAGAAACTTAAAAAAGATCTAAGTTGTTCAAAATGTTCAGCAGGGCTATGGAAGCGTTGGGATGCATGTATAATCTTACCTTGTCATTGTCCAGTGTAGAGCTAGTAGCAGGAAATTGTGTGAAACTGCTCCAAGGTCCTTCACTAAGTTGTGGAACCACAAGAAAACAATGGTTTATATCTGAGTTTTCCTTCTAATGAAGAAGATGAGCCTTTCTCTTTCTCATTAGGAAGGTAAACTGCCAAAAGGATGTATCATACTCAGAGGATCAGTAATTGAACAGAAGACAGGATTATTAACAAATATTTCAAACATTTAGTAGTTCCATAATCCATAAAATGTTGGGGTTTCTCTTTCAAGTGTTACATAATTTAGTATAAATGAATATGCAATGACAAGCACAGGAACACATTTTAAAATCTATGGAAATTTACAGAAAATAAAAATTCTCAAGAGGCAGATACCCTTTTACACTGAAGCAGCCATCATCTTCTCCACACTCTCTGGAATTGCCATGGTACTGTCTATTGGAGGGCTATTGTTTTTACTTTTGTTTTGACATTTAATCAAAAGAATCTGTCTCTTAGTTGGCTGAAATTTCTTCACTTATCCTCTCCATCAAAAATCAATTTTGAACTTTTGGAAGAAGCTCAGCCCTTTGCAGAGGACTAAACCACAGGAGACTCCCAGCAAGAGAAGTGCCCAATATGTCCAGCTGCTGGGCAACTTGTGTTTGGAGCATCCTGTGCTGGCTATCCTAATTGTCACTCTCTCACCACAGAGCATGTACAAAACCTTCACAGGGCATCGCTAAACACAAGCTGGAGATCTTGAGGAAGCAGGTTGAAGAAAGTTAATTTTCTTCTCAACTGAGCTCCACAAAGTGAATGATGTGTTATGATGATTTTCTTCATAGAAGGGCTTCTTTTCTTCCTTTTTTTTTTTTAAATAACATAGCATGTTTTAAATATCTTGTTATGGTTCTGAATTCTCATAATGAATGAAGGAAATAAATAAAACTGTAATGTGGAAGCAAAGGTGTCATAGATTAAAAAAATAATGAGATCCAGCTGGAGAAAGAGGGAGAGGGAAGGAGATGGATGAGAGATTCGGGGTCTGACTTCGCTGATACTGCTGGCCTCCCTCAAATGCTCTGGTGTTGTCTTAATAGTTTTCAGTGAGTTCCAGGATTTGAACTGCCTTTTGTTTTCAGTCTATATTAAAATTCTGTCTTGTGTTCCACATCTGATTCTATGTTAGGCCTGGCCTGATATCCTTCAGGCTCCAGACCTGTACATTCATTTTAATTGGTAAGGTTTGTCTGAGGGTCTCCAGATGGGAAATTCAGCTTCCTCACACTCTAAAATTTGAGGTAGATGAGGAATGTTTTTCATTGCCCTTCTACTGTGTGAGCTATGCTACAGAGATACCATCTAGCTCTTGTTTTTCTTCCCACAAATATGCAGAGCTGTTTATATTTTAAGAATGAGGGAGCCAGCAACCTAAAGTGTACCATATTAGCCCCAACCTTGACTGTGGTGTTAGAGTTCACTGTAACAGGAAGGTTGTAAGCTGGTCTCATCCTGGCTAAGGCAGAAGGGCACACCACAGTGGCAGGAAGACATGGGGCTCACATCTGTAAACCTCTTCTGCCCTCCCTAACCAACTTTTAGATTTTAACTAATTTAGTTCAGTTATCTGGACCACAGTTCCCTTGTCTACAATGTAAGAATCCCACTAAATAACTGAAAAGTCTTTTTCTGGATTCTATGATACATGATTCTCATGAAAACACAAATTCAAATCTGTGTGCTTCCTAAGAATATATGAGATATATATTCTTATCACAGGCTAGTGTCCATCCGCCATCTGCTGCAGCCACCCCCAAATCAGCTAGTTTGAGGGTGTATTGAGGTTTTGTTAAGATCATGGCTTATCATAGAATCACTATTTTTACTCAGATGAGGTAAAAGTAATCTCTTTGGAGATTAAATTTCCTGTCTAAATAGTTCTTGTGATGTGATTAGAAAGGAGTCATGCTCATCATGCCTGTAAATATGTTTGGATAAGGACTTTCCCTTCCTCTAAAATACTTGTATCATTTGTGTACTTACTAAATTCTTTCCCAGCTAAGATTTGTCTGCATATTAAATAATCAGAGCGTTTCTACCTGTTAGTTTATTTTTACTGTGTAATTTCTTTTTTGGTAGTGGTAAGTTTTATCCTTTTCTCCTCCAATTACCATAAATCAAAAAATTCAGTACATAAATAAAACCCTGTTAGAGAACACATTGTTCTTTACTCTTGTGGCTAACACATAGAACAGGTTCTTCTGGCTGAAGGACAAACCTCTTTTTAATCATTGTCAATTATCCAATTACTCTCCTTTTGTCCTTAGCAAGTTCAATACTGACAACTAAAGTGCTTTGGCATTTTGTTTCAAAACAAACTGAAGTTCATCTTTATGCCTGGTCAATGCCAGTTTTTATAAGATGTCTTTTTTTTTTAGAGTGAAGACTCTGTATTTTTTGGATTATTTTATTAGAAACTGGTTGTGAAATGATTTGTCTATTTCAGTTCATATTTTCATATGTATGAAGCTATTATTTAGGTGATTTTGAAGTTTGTCTGGGTGTTTTTATTAGACTAAGGAGGACCCAAATCCAACTTATTTTATCAAATGAAAAAATCTAGCTGTAGGTTATGCAAGCTCTATGTGTATTGATTTATTCTCTACATGACTACTCTTTGGGATACAACTCTTGGCATGGTTAAATGGATCAATAGTCAGTGTCATTTGTGACTAAGTGGCATTCATGGTTCAGGAACCTAGATTCCCAAACTTGTCTAGAAATCTCTCTATAGTCTTGACTGTTAGGAAGATTACAAAGAGAGACTGGAAAACTTTTCTGGCTAAGACAGAGAGAACAGGCTGATCACTATGGGTTTGCTCGTTTATCTGAAAATAACATTTTTTAGGTGTCCATTGTATACTTGGTTCTCTGTACCAAAACTAGTATGTTGGATGTCATGGAGCGAGTCCTTAGACTAGTTATACTACATCTATAGCTTGTGCTTTCTGCTAAGGCAGAACAGGTCAGAGGGTTCTTTTAGAAGCTGAGGTCCTTTAATATAGATCAGCAGGAATGAAAGAGAAGCCATTAACTGTTTCCTCTCCAATGTCTGTAACATGGCAATAATGTTATAAGTCTCTTTGAGGTTTTCAGTATTAAGTTACCAAACATATAAACATATGTGAAGCATATTGGAAGCTGGCTCAGTGCTTGCTGTGAAAGTGTGGGATCCTATGTCTAGATCTCCCTGTAAAAGCAAGATGTGGGATAGAGGACCAACAAGCAAGGTTGTCATTGGTGCATTCACACTCACATACATGCACATGCATACATTCCCACATATATACACATCACACACACATGCAAAGATGAAAAAATGGAAAGCAAAGCTCTGTAAAGTCATTAGCACTGTAGCTAGCACCTAGTCACTGTCAATAAATCCTATCTGCTGTAGCTGTCATAATGATATTATTATGACAACTACTCTTATGAAAGAAACCAATGAATATCATTTTGCATAGGAAGGTTATTTAGAAAATAATTTGCAAAGTGTTGCCATTTGATTTAGGTATTATGCTCAACAAGTCATATGCGTTACCTATAGGATGTTTTGTTCTGAGTATTAACAGAGTTAAAACTAACATAATTGGTAGGTCCGACATCCATCCTGACCTCCTGTTAAGGTGTGACAGTTTTATGCAATATTTAAAGAGTGTTAAGGGTTATTTAATTTTATATTGAAGAAATGTATCACAAGTAAATTTGAGAGTACTTTTTAAAGTTGAATTTTTATTTGGTTGCAAGGAAATGTTTTTATTGGCCTCTTTTAGAGGGCTGCTTTGTTTGTTTCCTATAAGAAACTTCAATACAGGCAAACTATGTGACAAGGTCTTGGAGTATTACTCAGTGTTAAAGCACTTACTAATTATGCAGGAGGCACTGGATCCCACCCCCAGTGCTGCAAAAATGACAGGTGTCAGATTTCTCTGGCTTCCATATGTCTCAGTTAATAAGTGTGCATTTTATTGTTATTATTATCATTTCTAGAATTCAATTAATGGCAGCTGTAAAGTTCAGTTAATGACATTGAAATTGTTTTCAAATCACTCTCCTGGGATCTTAATTAGGAAGAATTCAGTTTCAAGCTGCTACCATTTAGATTTGAATCTACCTCAAGGATTTGCTAGGCCTGTGACCCCTGTTGTGGCCTGAGTGAATCTGTTTTCCTCATCTGTAGCAGGTGTGGATGTAGAGCTCTTCCTCGAAGCTGCCTCACACAATACCTAGTGCATTAGGTGCTCCTGCTCCTGGCTCCTACCATTGCCAACATTGTTCTTATCAGTAAATAAGGGCACCTTCAAACTCTCTGGTTTCCATACCCCAGTGAACAGTGCTAGAGAAAAACAGCAGCTTTATCCAAATTTAGTGAGGACATGAGTCTTGTGCTTCATTCACATTCTGAATTATAGAAACAAAAAAAGAGGACTCATGGACTCATCAGTTCTTAGAAGAAATCTTGAGAAACAAGCTATAGGAACACAGTAAAAATGACAAGAAACTCAACATCTGTTCTACATATGTTGGAGTGGGATTTCCTGTTATCTCACCCTGTACTTCCTGGTCCCTGAAGAGTAAATACATAATGACCACATATTAGTCACATACCAAAAAAATGTCTAATATCTTCAGACTGCCAAGACAAAAAAGAGACTTGGTTTTAGTTTCATTTCTCTTTCTGTGAGAAAATGTCCTAATGAAAAGCAACTTAGAGGAGAAATATTTTATTCAGTTTATAATTCCAGCTTATAGTTCATGATTGAGGGGAAGTCAAGACATGAACTCAAGCAGCTAGTCACAACGTATCCATTGTCAAGAGTAGAGAGAAATGAATGTATGCAGGCTTATTTGCTTGGTTGATTGCTCCTAGTCTCTCCACCACCCAGACTGATCAGGAACTCCTCATCAATGAAACAGTGACACCCATAATGGCTTGATCTTCCTATAGCAATTAACAATCAAGCAATCCCCCACAAACATATCCACAGACCAGTCCGATCAAGATCATTCCTCACTAAGACTATCTCAGCAGGCGATTCTAAGTTATGGCATCTTAATGGTTAAGCTAACCAGTACAGACTCCTTTCCTCTCATTCTGCCTCTGTAGTACATATGCAGTAGAGAAATTCCCCCTTAAGTAGTATATTAGCCAGCTGGCCAAAAATAAAAAAAGAAAGGCAAAACAACAACAACAACAAAAAAAAAAAAAAAAAAAAAAAAAAAAAAAAAAAAAAAAAAAAAAAACAAGGACAAATCATATTTTATCTTATACTTAAAAGCTGATAAAAGCTTTTTTATCAGAAAAGTTGAAAAATATTTATTAAAAGCCCTCTTTGAGTCATCACACACTTCACTGATATCGCCATGTGAAACTGAACTGGCTGAACTGCACAGACTGGGTGATGCTCCACACGTCTTGCCTGCTCTAACACAGTTTGCACTCTTGTGGAGGACAGTAGTGAACTCCTCCTTAGTGTTTAATTCCTTAGCTAAACTGGTCCAAGTCAGTAGGTCCATCTCTTACCTAAAATATTATTTTATGTCCTTTCTCAAATTATTCAATTTAAGATTATAACAGGCTGAACTTTGAAATAGATGATCTACTAAGGGTTAGAAGATAGTTGATAACATAAGAAGTAGTTTATCTCTTAATTCTCAGGTTGGAATAGGCCTACTTTTTGTAGCCATACAAAATGCATCTATGTCAATCATAGACAAACATACCAGAAGAACCTAGAAAAGGGAGAAAAATTAATTTGTATATGACTTAGGATGTTTCATTGATAATTGTAATGCTGAGACACCTGTATCTTATTGGTATCTATCATATCTGATAGATTTGAAGGATCTCTAAATTATTAACTGCAAAGTATGTGTATGCCTCATGTAACAGAGGGAAAACTGAACATACTTATGTATGGTAAGCTGACTACTTCACTAAGTGAATCACATTTTCCTAGAGCAGACAGGAGGTTTTGGCATTCTACCTTACAGGTTTTACAGTAAGGATTATAAAAACTCTTCATGGTGAGGCTTACCTATAAGATTCACATTGTGAGGACCCATGAGATAAAGAAGGGATAGATTGAAAATGTTGTGGATAGGACTGGAGAGATAGTTTATCCAGCTAGAGCACTTACTTCTTGTGGCAATTTGAATGAGATGTCCCTCATAGGTCTTTAGCATTTGAACACTTGGTCTCAAATTTGTGGAACTGTTTGAGAAGGATTAGGATATATGGACTTGTTGGAAGTGTATCACTGGGGATGGGCTTTGAACTTTCAAAAGCCTCTTGCCATCCCAAATGTGCTCTCTGCTTCCTGTTCATAGTTGAGGTTGTGAAATCTCAGCAGTTACTTCAGCACCATACCTGCCTGCCTGCATGCTGTGGTGCTGTCCACCATGATTGTGATGGACTCCTATTGCTCTGGAACTAGAAGCCCCAAATAAAGCCTTCTATAAATTGCCTTGGCCGCAGTGTTTTATCACAACAATAGAAAAGTAATTAATATACTATTCTTGCCAAGTATCCACATTCAATTCCGAGGAATAACACTGAGTGACTCTTGAGTGACTCCCAACCACCTGTTCCAGCTCCATGGAATCAGGCTTCCTCTTCTGACCTCTGTGGGCACATGCATGCAATGCACATAACCCCCCCTACACACACACACACACACTTAAAAGTAATAAAAATAAATGCTGAAGAAGGAAGATCATAGAGAGCATACAAATATGTCTCCCAGAGATTGAAGTAAGCACTTCCAGGTCTCTGAGAATTACCTGGCTTTGTCCCTTTGCTTTCACTTTTTTTTTTTTCTGAAACAGTGTCATACTAGGTAGCTTAGGCTGCCCTCAAAATCACGATTCTTCTGCCTTAACCCTGTGAGTACTGGGATTGTAGGTACTGACACCACTCCTAGCTTCTAACTGTTAAAAATAGTGCCTTTGACTTTAAAGTGTCACTAGAGCCACCACAGATCTCAAAATACAGGTCAGTAGGTCGGCGGTGAAGCCAAACCCTTTCTTTGCACCAAGCTCCCAGGAGACCTGGGTATTACCAGTTCATCTCTCTACTTTGAGTAGAAATGCTGTGGAAGTCTTGAGGTTGGAGGGATCATATGCAGCCAGTAATAAAGAGCTCCAATCTGAAGCAGCTCGGTGCTTCCTATCTTCTTCCATTGCCTCAGCCTCTTCCAATCCCCAGCTTGTCAACACATTTCTTTGTTCCCAATTGATTGTGGAGGTCGACTTGAAAGTAACAACTATCAGTGCTAAGGCAGTTAAACACAGCTCTGAAGGTCATCATTAGGAACTGTTCCTGTGACTGTCAGTGATGGGAATCGAAAATCAAGCACTGCATCTTTATTGGAAAAAGGTCTCTAATTCTCTATTCGGCTTCAGAAAGAAGCTTTTGGAAAACAGAAAATAGTTCCAGCTTTTTGATTCAAATTTTTATTCTCTTTTGCCACAGAGAATAAGTGGTTTAAAAAACTCAGACTCACTTATTATTTTGAGTAGTTTACAACTACATTTTCCTCATAGATATTGGAGAAATGAAAGAAATAGAAATGTCCATTATTTATTGCTACAATCTGATCTTATGTTTAAACTTATTTGGGCATTTTGAGAAAAATCAAGCAAAAAAGAAAAAAGTTTTCAATGACATGGGTCCAGACCTTTCTAAAAGGACTTCTGTGTTTCAGATAGTAGGCAGGCAGCTGATAAGATTCCAGGTCACCAGGGCTTCTGGGAGACAAAGACAAAGACACACCTAAAGAACATTGGTTTCAATGCATAGACTCTTTGCCCCAGAGTTCCTGAATGTCCACACTTTAGAACACAAGCTGCCAGCCAGGAAGCTTCTATTGTCGTAGAGGCTTGAGAAAAGCAGCCCAATTTTACCCCTGTCCTGAAGGACTTGAAGGCATAGTGCAATCTACAAAATCCTGAAGAATGTGCTATAGCTGTATTTACCAAATCTTTGGTGCACATTATTAGTTTCTGCTGACAAATTGACAGCTTGTAAAATCGGGGTTAAAAAAATGCCATGGGAAATTTTTTAAAACTCCATATTATAGTAGGAAAGAAAACCAATGTTTTTAATTATTTTATAATAAAGAACACTACACATATTATCTCATAGTAAATCTATACTAGAAAAAGATTATCATCATCTATAAAATAGAAACAATAAATAATACCTAACTGGAGAGCCTCAAATGGGCTTAAATAAGACCATGTAAAATAGCTTGCAAGCATAGGAATGCCATGGGATTACAAAGTGGGATTGCGATATAATTATCAATATACATACAAGTATATATGAATACGGATATGTGTGTGACTAGACATATATGGATCATCTTTATACCACAAACGCCTGCATGAGCTCTCTCTGATCCAGAGTGGTCAAGGTGAATGTAGAATATCTCCTGATTCCATGTATACTACTAATAGGGGAAGAATTTCTAAAATCAGTCCTTGTTTAGTGCTTAGAAATAAATCCCACCATTTCTATATTTCTTAATGATACCTCATTATTTGTACAGTTAAAAGGCAGCATACTAATTACTCTTGTGGTTAAAAGTGAACTGCTAGGAAGTACAGGTAATGAAAGCAGAAAATGTCAGACACTGGGATTCTGTTGTTGTTAAATTGTGATTTTGTTCTGGGGACTTTTACTGTGCAGTTTTTTAATTTCTTCAGTATTCAATACAACTTAAAGAAGGAGTTGGTTTGTTTCTCTCATGGAACCAGGTAGTCATTACAGTAAGCACAGATATAGTTAAGTGTTCATATATATCATTATTAAGCCATTTTGCTTTTCTGGTTCATAAAACATTATCTAGGTTATTGTACCATTATCTGAATCATAACACCATAACCTGGTTCCTGCCCCTTTTGAATATTTACCTCTGACCTTTTAATATTTTAAAGTATTTTATTAAAAATTTTATAGAATATATTTTCAATGAAAAAGTATTTTAATAAAAAGAAAAATATATTTTATCATATTCTTTCACCTCCCCCAAAGCCTTTCTGATTATCTCCACCTTCCTACCCACCCATTTATGTTCTTTTTCTCTCTCAAAAAAGACCAAAAAACTAAAAAAAAAAAAAAACAACAAAAAAACAAAAGTCAAAGCAAGCAAACAAAAAATTACCAAAACAAACAAACAAAAAACAGAGTCTTTTTTTGTTGGCCAACTACTCCTGGGCATGGGACCTGAGCTGGAGTGTGGTTGATCTATTCAGAGATACTCTATTGGAGAAAATGAATTTTTTTCCCCATTTCCCAGCAGGTATCAATAGCAAATAGTTTCTGTGTGAGGGGTAGGACTTGGTGCCCACATTTCCCTTTTCAATGCTGAGATTTTGTCTGGTTAGCATCAATGAAGGACTTGTGCATGCTGTTATTGTCTCTCTGAAATCATTTGTACATCAGCCCTGTTGTGTCAGGAAGATCTTAATACCTTGCAGTCATCCACCACCTATGTGTGGCTCTTACAGTCTTTCTGCCTCTTCTTCCACATAGATCCAATCTTGAGGAGAGGGGTTTGATGAAGACATCCTATTTAGGACTGAGTGCTCCAAAATCTCTCTATATATAGTCCAGTTGTAGGTCTGCAAGTTAATTACATTCTACTGCTAGAAGCTTCTCAGATGAGGGTTGAGTGATGTTCTAATCTGAGTCCTAGTCCAGGATGATTGTGGAAGGCTGAATGGGGCAGCAGGGAAGAATTGCGGGGAGGTTCTTAGTCTTCACCAAAAGGCAGAGATCCAAGAGGATGAAGGTGATCTGGGCTGACCCTTCTCTCAATCAACGTGGATTCCAGCCAATGCTTTCCTCAAACCTTCTGACAACGACTTACTTTCAACTATTTATCTCCCACTTAAAATGAATTATTACTGATTTTTCATTTCTTAATTTAAGTTGTTAGGAAGTTTATATATGTAACAAGTCTTCTGTTTATGATCTCAGTAAAAAAAATCATCAGTCATTATTCTAGTCGAGGAAGAATGCATTGAAAGCTCTTAAGTTACTGATGTATTTATAATGTATTGTGAAAATTAATCTTAGAGTAAAAGACTATGAGCACTGACCACCTCTATGTTCAGGCTAAGTCTCTGATTTAAAATGTAAGGATGAAATGGCAAAACATTTCCAGGAAAGGCTGGAGAGGTGGCTTGGTGGTTAAGAGTGCTTGCTTGCTGCTTTTGCAGAGAAATGGAGTTCAGTTCCCAGCACCCATGATGTAACGCCACCTTCAGGAAATCTGTGGGCATCCACACTATCTGCACATAGACACATGTACAAGCATGCATATACATAAATTAAAATGCTATATATATGTACACACACATTATGTGTATATATATATTTAACAAATGGTACTGGGCAGGAACATGCTTCCTCCTTGGAGCCTGGGGCCATCAGAGCCCAAATATTATTAACACCTCTGTATATACAAGAAAACAGACATATGTTGATGGAATAACTTCTCTGAGATCAGACAGGCTGTACAAAAGCTGGGGCTTTTGTCTTCTTTTCTTAGCTTTTTACTTCCTTTCTCAGATTTGTCCTGATTCTCCTGGTTGATTTGTTCTCCCTCCACTGAGAGAATATCAGGGGTTTTTTTGTATTGTTTTTTTTTTTTTTTTTTTTTTTTTTGGCACTCATATTACACAGATAGTGATCAGTGAGCAATAAGTGCAAATTTCCTTAAATGCACACAGCTTACTTGGGTAAACATGCGCAGGTATGCATGCTGTGCATCTGTTGATGTCACATCTACTGCTAGTTCCTCTCTGAAACAGCCCATAATATCCCATTATCTTTACTCATGGTTTTCCTTTACAGGGTGTGAAATTCCAGGAATATTAAATAGCACAACAATTGGTTTGAATTTTCTTTCCCTGGCTGAACCACCTTTCTTGCATTGTTTTGGCTAGTTCTGTTTCTTTTGAGAATTTAGACACTGGACTAACTGATGTTCATTTTCTTTCCTTTCCTAGATAATGTACTTAATGTTGCCCATTTTAAGTGAATAAATCTTTAGAAATTATTATCCAAGTTACATAGCTTTGACAACACATTGTTACTAAGTTCTAATTATGCTCATTAGTATCAGTGATCTTAGTCTATATGGTATTCGTTCCTCAATATTTGTTGAGATAATTTCTATAATTTTTAGTTCAAAGTTTTATAGGTACTTTTCTGTTGTGATAAAAAACCAGGAACAAGCCAACTAAAAGAAGAAAATGCTTATTTGAGCTTACTTATGGTCGTGAAGGGTAAGAGTCCATTGTGTCAAGAAAGCATGGTAGTAAGCAGCAGGCATGGCGGCACAAATAGGATGCTGAGAACTCACATCTTCAAGGGCAAGCATAAAACAGAACAAACTGAGAGTGATGCCAGCCTTCTAATGCCAAAGCCCACCCCCAATGGAGTACTTCCTCTAGAAAGCCTGGACCTAAAGCACTCTGCAAAGGGCACCTCCAACTGAGGATCATGAGTTCAAATGTGTGGGCCCATGGGGAATATTCTTATTCAAGCCACCACATGTATATGTCTATTATCCAAGTTCTAAATTTAGTTATATACTTACTGAAGATCCTTATAACAACTTAAAACCAAATATGGGAATTCTATCTGAAAATTTTTCAGATTTCTTTACATCCCTTGGTATGTAGTCTGCTTTTGAAAGTTTCCAGCATTTCCATTATGTTGAATTCCTGAATGGAATTTGAAAATTTAAAGAACACATTTATATTTCCCTGTTTTTATTTTTTACTACTAATTCATGTAACACAAATTCCTAAATGGTCTTAATTAAAACCCCAGAGCCAGAATATTGGGGTAAATACTAAAAGATCAGAAAGATAAAGGAACAAGCCATAGCCACCACCTCTAACCTCACCAACTCCTCAGCCTGAAAAAAAACTAGTTCCTGTTTCTTCATGCCTTATATACCTTTCTCTGCCCAGCCATCACTTCCTGGGATTAAAGGAGTATGCACTTCCCAAGTACTGGGATTAAATGTGTGTAACAACACTGCCTAGCTCTATTCCTCTCCTAGACTGAGTCACTCTCATGTAGTCCAGGGTGGCTTTGAACTCACAGAGATCCAGACAGATCTCTGCCTCCCAAGTGCTAGGATTAAAGGTGTGTGCTACCACTGCCTGACCTCTATGTTTAATCTAGTGGCCTTTTCTGTTCTCTGATCTTCAGGCAAAGTTTATTAGGGTACACAATATATTACCACATTTCTTCTTTTTGTCTAAAATAATAAAAGAAGAATATAACTAATATAAGAAAAACTACATATAATAAGTATATACAAAATATACAGTCAAGAATTACATTAACAATGTCCAGTCCATTAACATTTGACAAATTCAGAGAAAATACTCCATTATTTATCCTATTTTGGTGAGTCTAAAATGTTGTACCTAATTCACTTTTTATCCTAATTTGTGTTACCAACCAAAAACTATCTTTTGATGTCTTTCAAACATATACACTTTACACCTCTTGAGTGAGTTTTTCTAAATTTGTTAACAAGGAAAACTACAACTATAACTATCTAGTCTTCAACTCTCTCAGAGACCTGAGAAGGAAATAGTATTAACTGAGTAAGCAGGAAGTGCAAACAAGCAACTTCCAAAAAATGTGAGAAATGACAGAAACAGCTAGCTGCCTGGACAGTCACCCAAGTTTCCTCTGCAACAATGGGACATCCATCTTCAGCCTAGAGGCCCAGCATATCTGATAGACTTATCTATGATGCAGGATTTTTAAATTGTCTTCCTACCTTGTCTTGGCAAGGTTTAGCAGTCCTTTCTTTTATGTCCTGCTTGTCCATTTGGGCAGCATACTGTCAGCAGTTGAAGCAAGGGCACTTTCTTGCCCAGTAGCTAACTTTTGCCACAAAGGAAGTAAACTCCTGCTACAGATGCCCATCATCTTCTCTGAAGTAGATGGTGCTGCCAGGAGCAAACATAAATTTTCATAGTCAAAAAAAAAAAAAAAAAGTAAGAATCTATGTTATTAAAGCATCTTAAATGCCATATTCTGTAGATATCTGAAGTGTTTGAAGATGACCTGTCTATCTAAAATTTACCTCTTTTTGACCTTGAAAACATACCTAACCATAAGTTTGATTGTAATAAGTGAATAACTACTAACCTATATTTCTTTATATCACAATTAGTTGGTAATAATTACTGTCAAGAACTAGAAATTTGCATTATTTTGTTAAATGAACTGTATAGGTACAATATCTTGAACAAGATTAGAAAGTGTATGTGTAGTATGTTATAACAAAATTAATCTCAAATTTGTATCAACATACAAAATTCGTATACAATATAAAACAATCCAATCCAATGTAAAATATTTAAAACTAGTAGTTGTTTTTTAAAAGCAGATTCAATAATCTACCTTTTTCTCTTATCATATCCATATTCTCCCTTTTTTCTTTTCAAAGTAGATTCAATAATTTACCCTTTAGCCTATCATTTCTTTATCTTTTTTTTTCAGAGTAGATTCAATAATCTACCTTTTACCTTATCATATCTATATCCTCTTTTTTTCTTTTCAGAGTAGATTCAATAATCTACACTTTTATCCTATCATTTCTATATCATATCCTCCTTTCTTCTTTTAGAGAGAGATTGACTATGACCAATAACAGTTTTTAGCCAACCCCTAAACAAAGAGAAGCATCCATAATCCATTTTGGGGGAATGTGGTTATAGTTTCCTAGGATACTTCCTGGTGATTGGGGGTGCTGGTAGTCTTAGGGGGATACAAAGAAAATTTAGGATTATGGTCAAGTCCTGATTGGAGTAGTCTGTGAGGCTGTATCATCTCAGCTAGCCATCTTAATATTGTCCTGAGCAGTTTGTAGTCTAAAGATGATTTTTGGGTGGTGTTTGTCAGCTTGGTGGCATTAAAATTGTCCTGGCGGAATCATCATTGTGGGGTCCCATCATCTTTTTGAAGTCTTAACAGTTGCTGTTAGACATGGTCATGGTTCACTACAGAACATCAACATTTTTTTCCTGGCTGATTTGTCCTTTTTCTTCAGATGTCTCATTTGTCCAGTGTTCTTCAGATTCCTTAGCCTTCATTTGCTGAAAGACAAAAACAAAACCCTTCCCCAACCCTAACCTTTAGGTGGTTCCTTTTACTATCTTTTTATCAGTTTTGACTTATGGTTTCTCCTTAAATTTTTGTTTTATTTTCTAAAGTTGTTCTAGCATCCAGAGCAGTATAGTTTCTTGCAATAGGCATTAGGTTCTTTAATTGCTCTGGGAAATAATTTCTTCCATGGTGACAGTAAAGGACTAAACTGAATTTGACATGGGGGCCTATGAGAGGTCCCTCAGGGAGTTTCCTGATCCCAAAGGCAAAGGATGACCTTGTCTGTCTCTTGTTGATCTAACTTTTGTTAGTCCAATGTCTGCCTTTGCCATACATTCTGCATAATCAAGAAAGGAGGGACATTCTGTTGGCAATGTTCCTTGAAAAACACTGTTTTTAGGAACACCCTGTTTACAGTCCCTTTTTGGGTGTCCGTGTTTGCCACAATTGAAACATCTGATATTACTGTTTATCTTCAAACCTCTGGAAATCACTTCTTTATCTAAGCATCATCACAGTCCTGAGATTTAATATTTATTGTATCTTGGGTCCATTTCTCCAAGGGTGCTGATCTTGCCTTTAATGGCATAATTATCCTTTTGCATTGTACATTAGCATTTTTATCTTTGTTAGCATTTATTTACCACTAATATCCACATACAAGCAAATGCATACAATGTTCATCTTTCTGGGTCTGTTTTACCTCACTCAGGATGATGTTTTTCTAGTTCCATCCAGTTGCTTGAAAATTTTATGTTGTCTTTTTTTTAGCATTTTTATTTTATAATTAATTTCACATATCAGCCATGAATTCCCCCATCCTCCCTCCTCCCACCCCCCAGGGCATCCCCCAACCCACCCCCCATTCCCACCTCTTCCAATACAAGGTCTCCCCTGGGGAGTCAGCCCAGCCTGGTAGACTCAGCTGAGGCATTAGCATTTTTAAAAGCCAGAGATTCGATTATTATCTGTCTAGCTTCTGAATTTGGTGTCATTCTATTTAACACTGAAGTCAATCTTTGTAAGAAATCAGTGAACATGCCTTTAATCCCAGCACTTGGGAGGCAGAGCCAGGTGGATCTTTGTGAGATCGAGGCCAACCTGGGCTACCAAGCAAGTTCCAGGAAAGGTGCAAAGCTACACAGAGAAACCCTGTCTCGAAAAACCAAAAAAAAAAAAAAAAAAAAAAAAAAAGAAATCAGTGAAGGTTTCTTTGGGGCCCCATATAACTTTAGTAAATGACTCAATTTTCTTTCCTACTTCTTCAATTCTGTTCCAAGCATTTAAGGCTGCCCTGCAGCATAAAGCCAGGGTGTGGTCATCATATAAAGATTGTCTTTGTATGTCAGCATAATCGCCTTCTCCAAGAAGTTGACCTTGGCAAATTTCAATACCTTTAGTCCTACTCCATTGTCCAATGGTCTTAGCCTCATCTTTTCACCAGGTCCTCCATTATAATTGGCTGTAATACAGCCTCTAAGACTGCTGTAATGAAATTTCTCCAGTCTTAAGGGATAATTCTAAGGTGACCACAAGTTTACCATCTGCTTCACAAAAGATAAATGGATGCCATATGAGACTATTGCTTCTTTGAATCTCCACAGGAATCCAGTCAGCTCTTACACAACCTTGAGGATATCTATCACTGGGTATTTCCTATAAGGTTACTAGATAGATTAAGGTTGGCTGTTTGAAAGCCTTAGACTGTTTCTCTGTAACTTTATAATGCAATGTTGAGATTGGTTCTCCTTTAAATTCTTCTGTCTGGTTTTGAATATCTCCATGATCTATTTTAATAAATTTTTCTAAAACTCATCTTTTATCTTGGCACTCATATTAACCAACTTTTTAAATGATAAAACAAAAATGATCAAACAAATAACATTCATAATTGACATTACATCTATCCCATCAACATTAATTATCCTCTCATTTAATTGTTCCATTTTCAGATCATTTAATGTATAGTCAAACAGAAACCAAATGTCTTCCATTGTAAAAATGTTTCCCAATTTTTAATATGGGAAAAAATTTCTTTTAATTAATTCTTCCCTTTAAGAAATCCCAATTGACTCAACAAATCTGCTGAGAGTGACAATTCAGATGACGGTGTGGCAGCAGCCAGAGGAGAGGGCCCAGAAAAAGCCAAAACCCACCAGGAGAGGAAAGAAGTGGAAGATCCAGCCATCTGAAAAGTGTCTAACTCCTGTGGGGTTTGGAGCACAAAACCCCATGGAGCTTGCTGCAACAAAAACTTAGCCAGCAGGTTAGGGAGTCCGATACAGGCAGGGTGGAGATTCCAGCCATGTGCAGCTTGGGCCTGAGCTGGGGACTACAAGGCCACAGGCAAGTGGCTCTTTTGTGAATTCATGTCCCATGTTGGGTGCCAGATGTAACATGAATTCCTAAACTGTCTTAAAAAAAAATCCCAGAGCCATAATATTGGGGCAAATACTGAAAGTTCAGAGAGACAAAGGAAGAAGCCACAGCCACCACCTCTTACCTCACCAACTCCTCATCCTGAAAAACCCTAGTTCCTGTCTCCTCACACCTTATATACCTTTTTCTACCCAGACATCACTTCCTGGAATTGAAGGAGTGTGTACTTCCCAAGTACTGGAATTAAAAGTGTGTGCCACCACTGCCTGGTTGCCATGTTTAATCTAGTGGCTTTTTCTGTTCTCTGTTCTTCAGGCAAAGTTTGTTAGGGTACACAATATATCACCACAAATTTATTGTAGGACAATGCTTATGAATGATATATTATTTTACATGCATTTTACAATTCGGTCTCATTTTTCTTTTTTTCAATATATTTATTTATTAAAATATTTTTCATTTTACATACCAACCCCAGTTCCCCCTCACTCTCCTCCTGCCTCCTCACCTCCCTCCTTCTCTACCCCCATCCACTCCTCAGTGTGGGTAAGGCCTCCCATGGTAGTCAACAAAGTCTGGCATACCAAGTTGAAGGAGAGCCTAGCCCCTCCCCATTGTATCAAGGCTGAGCAAGGGAATGGGCTCCAATAAGCCAGTTCATGCACCTGGGATAAGTCCTGGTCCTGCTGCCAGGGACCCCACAAACATATCAAGCCTCACAACTTTCACCCACATTCAGCAGATCTAGTTTGGTCCCATGCAGGTTCCCGGGCTGTCAGTCCAGAGTCAGTGAGTTCCACCTAGTACCGGTCAGCTGTCTCTGTGGGTTTCCCTATCATGATCTTGACCCCCTTCTTCTTCTTCTTCTTCTTCTTCTTCTTCTTCTTCTTCTTCTTCTTCTTCTCCTCCTCCTCCTCCTCCTCCTCCTCCTCCTCCTCCTCCTCCTCCTCCTCCTCCTCCTCCTTCTTCTTCTCCTTTTTATTCCCCTTCTTTTTGAATGCCGAATGCCATTTATTGAAGGAGGGAGGTCTTAAATACAGGCTTACAGCACAATGGGAGAACCCCAGTGGTCAGAAGTTCACTTCTGATTTTTTTTGGGGGGGGAGCTGAGGATTGAACCCAGAGTCTTGCACTTGCTAGGCTAGCACTCTGCCACTGAGCTAAATCTTCAACCCCTCTTCTGATGTTTTACAATCTTGCATCTAAGCTGTTAACGCCCAATATGCTGGATACACAGACAAGGAGCTTCCCTTAAGCATTCAGGAGTATGGAATCTCACAGGGAATTAGCATAGGGATGATATCATGGTCAAGGTCAGCAAGCAATGCAACTGTTACTCAAAATGGGAGCTAGGGCCCTACAGGTCCCCTCCTATTACTAAAAAATGAGCTTCTGACTTAGGTTGCATGGGACATCAGCAGGTCACCTTACCCGTCATGGAGACACCTGTCCAGGCCACACAGGCATTCTGTCTTAGGTTGGTGAGAGCTCCCCCCCCCCCCCCCCCCCGGTATTACCCAGCTCTGAATATTCATTATCATACAGGCTCAATCATGTGAGAGCTACAGAGTTAACTGTTGCCAAAGATCTCTAAGTGGCACTGGGCTTGCAATCTGTGTGTTCAACACAGAAAAGACCAACAGAAGTCTTAACCCACCCATAGCCGATAGGCTAAAGGCAGCTGAGCCGTTCCCATGCTTAACGAGCCTTACTGTAAATTGGAGACCTTGTAAGATGGTATCCCAAGAGCAAATGGGACTTGAATTTGTAAATTTATAACTTTCAAAGCCAATCAAAATGTATATAACTATTGACCTAAATTTGTCATGCCCAATAGAATGAAAGATTAACTGTGGTAGCTACTTTTGCCACCAGGGTCTCCACTGTGCTAGCTGTAGTAACCAATTATGAAATGGCAATACCAGAAACAGATCGAGACTTCATCTTGGTGTATTTTTCCTGTGATAAATATGTAATGTCCATACTGATCTCTTTTGATTGATTTTAGTTTGAAGTTTATTTTATTAGATATAAGGATAGCTACACCAGCTTGTTTCTTAGGTCCATTTGCTTGGAAAGCCTTTTCCCAGCCATTTACTCTAAGGTAGTGTCTATCTTTGAAGTTAAGGTGTGTTTCTTGTATGCAGCAGAAGGATGGATCCTGTTTTCTTATCCATTCTGTTAGTATGTGTCTTTTTATAGGTGAGTTGAGACTGTTGATATTGATGGATATTAATGACCAGAGATTGTTGGTTCCTGTTTTGTGGTTGTGTTGTGTTGTCCTTCTTTGGTGTTTGTTGGTGTGTGATTATCTATTGCCTGAGTTTTCATAGGTGGGTTTAGCTTCTTTAGGTTGGATTTTTCCATCCTGTGCTTTCTGCAGGGCTAGTTTTGTGGACAGGTATTGTTTAAATCTGGTTTTATCATGGAATATTTTGTTTACTCTGTCTATGGTGATTGAGAGTTTTGCTGGGTATAATGGTCTAGGTTGGCATCCCTGGTCTCTCAGTGTCTGCATAATGTTTGTCCAGGACCTTCTAGCTTTTATAGACTCTATTGAGAAGTCTGGTGTTATTCTGATGGGTCTACCTTTATATGTTACTTGGTCTTTTTCCTTTGCAGCTCTTAATATTTTTCCTTTGTTCTGTTTGTTTAGTGTTTTGATTATTATGTGGAGAGGGGACTTTGGGGGGGGGGGTCTAGCTTATTTGGTGTTCTGTAAGCTTCTTGTATCTTCATAGATATTTCTTTCTTTAGGTTAGGAAAGTTTTCTTCTATGATTTTGTTGAATATGTTTTCTGTGCCTTTGAGTTGGTATTCTTCTCCTTCTATCCCTATTATTCTTAGGTTTGGTCTTTTCATGGTGTCCCAAACTTCTTGGATGTTTTGTTACAACTTTTTTGTCTTTAGTGTTTTCTTTGACTGATACTGCTATTTTCTCTATTGTGTCTTCATTGTCTGAGATTCTCTGTGCCATCTCTTGCATTCAGTTGGTTATGCTTGTTTCTGTAGTTCCTGTTTGTTTAGTCAGGATTTCTATTTCCATCATTCCCTCAGTTTGTGTTTTCTTTATTGTCTCAATTTCATTTTTCAGATCTTGGATTGTTTCCTTCATCTGTTTAATTAC
Source organism: Onychomys torridus (assembly GCF_903995425.1). Taxonomy (NCBI): domain Eukaryota; kingdom Metazoa; phylum Chordata; class Mammalia; order Rodentia; family Cricetidae; genus Onychomys; species Onychomys torridus. The sequence goes on along the minus strand of NC_050460.1, from coordinate 1,342,971 downwards.
TTTTTCTTGGCTTTCTTTGATTTCTTCCATTTTTTTGTTTGTTTTTTCTTCTATTTCTTTAAGGCAACTTTTTATTTCCTCTCTAAAGGAGTTTTTCACTTCCCCTTTGATGGAGTTTTTCATTCCCTCTTTAAGGGAGTTTTTTATTTCCTCTTTAATGGAGTTTTTCATTTCCTCTTTAAGGGGATTTTTTTTATTTCCTCTCTAAGGGAGTTTTTCACTTCCTCTTTGATGGAGTTTTTAATTTCCTCTTTAAAGGAATTATTTATTTCCTCCTTAAGGGATTTTTTTATTTCCTCTTTAATAGAGTTTTTCATTTCCTCTTTAAGGGCCTCTATCATCTTCTTAAAGTCATTTTTAGGGTTGATTTCTTGTTTCTTCTGCCTTGGTATGTTCAGATCTTGTAGTTGTAGAATCGCTTGGTTGTGATGTTGTCATATAGATCTTCATGTTGTTCCCTGTGTTTTTACACTGGCGTCTATTCATCTCTTCTTCTGTTCGGTGTAGGTAGTGTCTGTTTCTGAAGGTGCCTCTCTTGTTCTAATTGTTAGTTTTGGTTCACTAGGATTTCTTTATTAAATTGGTGCTGTTGGTCTCTGTTTCTTTGGGATCAGCTTAGTCAAATCAGTGTAGTGGGTTCTGTCTCTGGGAGCAGTTGATCCCAGTTGGTGTAGAGTTTGCTTATGGTTTCAGTGGTTGTTAGGTTCGTAGGGGTTAGTTTTTTTGTTTGTTTTTTGTTTTGGGGACTTTTGGGGGTGGTAGGGAAAGGTAGCTGTCTGGTCGGTCGCTGGGACTCTAATAGGTAGGGCCTAGGAGCTAGAGACCTGATCTGCTGGAGTTTACCTGTTCTCAGTAGGTGAAGTGTATACTTACAATTCTGGTGATCTGGTTTGGTGGCTGGGCGGTGTCTTCTTTTGTGTTCTCAGGTCACGTTTGCTCTTTCATCAACTCCTCAGCTGCTCTTGTTTCTTCACACTGCAAACTGTAGGGTTCTGATTCCTCTCCCGGATGGATTTCAACTGAGTAGGGTTGAGTCTGAGTAACACCTCCAAGTTGTTGGGTTTCACTGGATTAGCAGCTGGGCTCTGGGTTGGCCTCAGACAGTGTTCAGATCCATTCTGGTCTCATCCCATGGAGATGGCTCCTTTCCCAGGTGTTGGGATTAAAGGCATCCTTGTTCTAAACTCTTGATTAGGAGCTTGTTTTCACTAACTCCTCAGTGGATGGTAGCTCAGTTTCTGGTTTTTATTACAGTTGCATCTAGGCAGACACCCCGCTGCTGGGGCCCCGGCTTGCTGGGCATGCCTGCCTCTGAGGCCCTGGCCCACTCTGCCTGCCTGCCTCTGTCAGTTTCACTTTTCTAGAGAGCTCATCTTGAACAGGACTTCTTTCTGTAGAAATCCTGCACAGCCCAATATGCACAAGAAAATATACTCCATCTTCCTGTGTGCTTTGGTTTTGCCTCTGCCAAGAGCAACAAAGTGATCACTTGACTCAGGATCAAATAATATTTTTTAGGTTCAATGATCTTGTGTCTCATAGACAATATATGTACAAGGCTCAAGGCTACATTTTTTAAATTTCTCAATAGAGAATTGTTTATTAAGCTAGAGTTTCTCTGTTATTCTCAGAAACTCATGTGACATTCATATCTGCCTGCCTCCCTGCAGGTACGAGAGTGAGTGTCTCAGTTTTATACCAGGTTCCACTATGTATAGAATTTCAGTGTTTTCTTTAGAGTCTCTTCCACAGCCTGGAAAACCCATAGTTTTTTGCCAGTGACTAGCTGTCCATTGGTCCATCTTCATCCTCCCTGTGGCAACAACAGGTGATAGACCTCCTGCTTCTCATTTTTGTATGGGAACATTTCCTTTCTCTTTTTAGACCAATGAAAGCATGTCTGTGCATATACACATGTGCACACACACACACTTATGGAACTTGCTAGTGTTTGTATGGAATGGGCTAGCATACATATATCCTATAAGCTCATGATCTTTCTAGAACAATGGTATCAGTTTATTCCAAAATAATCTTATATCGATTCTGTCATAACTTTTTTTGACAATTTTTTTCTGACATATAGAAATGAGGTTACATAAATAGTGGTTAATTATTCCAGAATGTATTCCTACTTGGAGTACATTTGTGGGGAAATCATTTAAACTTAAAACATTACCTGGAACATAAATAATGCTGGTGTCTTGACAGGAGAGCCTCAAAATATTTTCTGTGAAATCATCTCTTCCAGCTACTGCATTCACCAGCACAACCCCTATGGAATGTGTGAAAATTCATAGTTCATGTTATGTTTCTGGGAGAATAATTACAGAGAAAACAGAGTACAAGGGGCAAGGGAGAAGTTTTTGAGATTGTTGCAATTAAACCCTATCAGATTTCCCAGAATTCCTATGAAATGAATATTGTTGACTTTCTCAAGAGAATATGGTGCTATTGACAGTGAACAATATTAAAAATTTTAAAAAAAGACTGCACAAAATGTACACACACCAAGAACTTTTTAAAAATTTGTGTTATTTTATAATGTAATTTAATTTTACATATCAGCCATGGATTCCCCTGTCCTCCCCTCCCCTCCCGCCTTCCCCCCAGCCCACCCCTTATTCCCATCTCCTCCAGGGCAAAGACTCCCCTGGGGATTCAGCTCAACCTGGTAGATTCAGTCCAGGCAGGTCCAGTCTCCTCCTCCCAGGCTGAGCAAAGTGTCCCTGCTTAAGCCCCAGCTTCCAAACAACCAGCTCATGCACTAAGGACGACAGGTCCCAGTTCCACTGCCTGGGTGCCTCCGAAACAGTTCAAGCTAATCAATTGTCTCACTTATCCAGAGGGCCTGATCCTGTTGGGGGCTCCTCAGCTATTGGTTCATAGTTCATGTGTTTCCATTAGTTTGGCTATTTGTCCCTGGGCTTTTTCCAATCATGGTCTCAACAATTCTTGCTCATACAATCCCTCCTCTTTCTCAACGATTGGACTCCTGGAGCTCCACCTGGGGCCTGGCTGTGGATCTCTGCATCCACTTCCCTCAGTCACTGGATGAGATTTCTAGTATGACAGTTAGGTTGTTTGGCCATCTGATCACCAGACTAGGTCAGTTTGGGCTTTTTCTCAACCATTGCCAGTAGTCTACAATGGAGGTATCTTTGTGGATTTCTGGGGACCTCTCTAGCATTTTGCTTCTTCCTATTCCCTTGTGGTCTTCATTTATCATGGGCTCTTATTCCTTTTTCTCCCTCTCTGTTCTTGATCCAGCTGGGATCTCCCGCTCCCCTAAGCTCTCTTCCCCTCAACCCTTTGACCTTCATTTTATCCCCACTCACATGCAGGTTGCTCATGTAGATCTCATCCATTTTTCTGTCATTAGGCAATCCCTATGTCTTTCTTAGGGTCCTATTTTCTAGGTAGCCTCCCTGGAGTTGTGAGTAGCAGTCTAGTCATCAATATGGCGCTTTCTTAGAAAATTGGGAATCAATCTCCCCCAAGACTCAGCTATACTACTCTTGGGCTTATACCCAAGGAATGCTCATATTCATCTATGTTCATAGCAGAATTGTTTGTAATAGCCAGAACCTGGAAACAACCTAGATGCCCTTCAACTGAAGAATGTGGTACATATACATAATGGAGTATTACTCAACAGAGAAAAACAATGACATCATGAGGTTTCCAGGCAAATGGATGAATCTAGAAAAAATCATTCTGAGTGAGGTAACCCAGACTCAGAAAGACAAACGTGGTATGTACTCACTCATAGGAGGATATTAGATGTAAAACCAAGAACTTTTTAAAAATTAAAAAAGAAAACAATTGTAAGGGCTAGGGATATAGCTTGGGGTAGAGCACATGCTTAGCCATTGGTGTCATCCTCAGCACCAAAAAGGGGTGGGGAACAAACATACAAACAAACAAGACAAAAAAAATCAATTTTCTTATATATTTATATGTATAAAAACTTACATAAAGGATCAGAAAATGGTGGAGGTAGTTCCAATACAGTCCAATGGCGACACTTGAATGGAGCCATTTTGAGAATTCATTAGAAACCATTCAGGTGAGAGGCTGAGTGTGAGCAATGTACAGAAGCAGGAACTCCCACAGCATGCTAAAGGGAGTGTTGCAAGGATTCACTTGTTCCATGCAGAGAATAGCTGCAATGACAACATGCAGTGTCTGGCAGAGAAACTGACACTGGTGCTTATATGTCCTTACATCGAAATAGGCTGAGATGAAACTACAGTTTGAGGAAACAATGTTCTGGGAGAACTGGAGTAATGTGGGGATTTAACAAGGCAATTCCACGTAGTTAAAAGGAGGTTTATTTGGGGGCAGCTTACAACCAGTAAAGGGGTTGGTGACAGGATCCAGGAGAGGTGAGGTGTAGTCCAGTGGGGTTCTCTGTATAACTCTGACTCAGACTGCCATCCAGCATGCAGGATCAGGAGGAGCCAAGAGGGCCAGCCCAGAGGGATCTCGGATCTTTGGTCTTATGGGTTCCCATCTCAGCCACACCGCAGGGGCAGGTCATAGGTAGGCATGGCAGTTACTGGCTGCCTCACTGAGGCAGTGCTTCAAAGGTCAAAGCTGAAACAGCTACCCACTATAGTGGAGAGTGCTAACTCCCATCAAGGGAACTTGCCAAAGTCTCCAGCACCACAGTAATGTTCTGTGGCTACATTGGACTGTTTTCTGGGGGAAATCTGGGAATTTAACTATGCTAACTATGCTAATAAATCTCTAATAGTTAAAAAAAATAACAATGGCAAATGAATTTTAAAAAATGGAAAGCATAGCACAAGCACTGAAGATTGGGAAACAGGATCATGACTATTGGTCACTAACCTAGTCCCAGAGAAAAACTGAGTAAACAGAGGACTGAGACCATCATAATGGGCTGTGGACTGAGCTTCAATATGCAGCATAACCCTAGGAAAGCAGAAGTCGGAGAGAGGGGCTCGACTGACTAAATAATATATTAGGAATTTAATCTGAAGTCAAGAGAGAAAGAAACGTAGGGAGAGCCGCCCTTCAGTGTCCCCCTAAACACCTCATATGGCTGCTGCCACCATGAACTTGTGCACAGTTGTTGTCTGAGGTTCATGATCTTACACCTTGCCCTTGAGCTTAGGAAGAACTTTTTTGACACACTAATTATGGGAATGCTTATATGAATAAAGCATTTCTACTGCAGTCCTTCCCCAATATGAAATTTTAACAAAATTGAATATAAAGCATAGACACATGATAGAAAATAAAAGATAATTGTTTCATCTGAACTAATTAGACATCTAGCATACAATCTTCAGTTCCTCTTCTCTCCTTTCTTGTCATGTGTTCCAGTGTTGCAAATCTCTTTGCACTTAAGAGATTTATTTTCCCTCTCAAAGAAGGAATAATTAAAACAAATTTCAGTCTTCAGCTCTAAGGAAATAAATGCCAAAATCTCCTGCTTGACATGACCTTTACTTAGACCTACCATATTTGAGTAAAATTTATTTCTTTTTGCTTTTCCTGCTGAGATTAGTTAGAAAAAAAATAGACAAAACTCAAATCAAATTCCTCAGAAACTTCAGAGCCCAGAATCCCACCTAGATGTAAGAGTGCACCTTTCCATTACTGGTTGATTCAATTCCTGTGATGCTTGTCTGTAGCTAGAGTTTTCTTGGTCCTGCCTGGCCCACGGTCAGGACAAACCTCTCTTACCCGCCAGTCCTGCAGCCATTCAGACCCACAGAGACTTATATTATTTACAAACTGTATGGCCGTGGCTCAGGCTTCTAGCTAGCTGTTTTTATATCTTAAATTAATCCATTTTTATAAATCTACACCTTGCCACATGGCTCATGGCTTACTAGTATCTTACATGTTGGTACTCATGGTGGCAGCTGGCAGCATCTCCTGACTCAGCCTTCTTGTTTCCAGAATTTTCTTCTCTGTTTGTCCCGCCTATACTTTCTGCCTGGCTACTGGCCAATCAGCATTTTATTTATACACAGCAATATCCACAGCACTTGTCTACCCCCTAATCATTATGTATGAGGAAACAGAGAGCCTATTGGGATGGTAAGGGCAAATGTTCCAGTCATTTCACATCCAGCTCCATGTAGCTTTCAGTAGTGCTTCAAACTCTATTCATGTGTGACTTACAGCTGACCTTTGACCATGAAATCCTCTGTGAACCCAAGACTGATAACTGTGAAAAAAAATTTCTAGCATGCTTGTTTTTAAATAATGTGCATTTAAAATTTAACTTCTTCATTTTCTATGTGCAAAGATGAGTGCTATATGTCTAAAGCACAAATTATAAAATGAAGAAATTAGTGATGTCATTGCCTTAAGTGATACAAAAGGGGTTACTGACCACCCAGTCTGTGTTCAGGACCACTGATACCCTTGTTGGTATTGACCTGGTGGAGACTTTGTTAATTCTGACAGCTAGCCTTGCTTCCTATGAAGCTCTGCACAACTTGTTAGTGTATTCAAGTCAATGGCCCAAACTTCTGGAAATCTGTACTAATCACCTGCTGGCAATGATCAAGGATTACAGACTTATTTTTAGCAATTTTTCAAGACTGAAATGGAATTCAGTAAAGGTTGGCTTTTTTGAGCATGACACACAGAAGAAGGGCAGTATTTCTAGTTTTATCTTCTGGCCATAAAAATCATGTTTTTGTGCTAGCTAATTTCATTGATTTTTAAAGTGTACTTGTCTAGGTTTATAGTTAGCAAGACTGTTCTGTGGCTGAAACAGTGTATTTTGGGATATGTGGAGACTCTTTGTGACACACTGGAGAATGATTCAGGGAACTGTTCCAAAAGTCCATTAGCAAGTGCGTCATATCAAGATCCTATCATTCATGAGATTACATAACACCACACTCCAATAGGTGGCTCTACAGGTGTCAGGATGTCACACTCCAATTGTGGGAGGGGTCCTACTGGTTTCATCCAAAAATATTTGTGCACAACAACACAGATATATCATTATCCAAAGCATAATGTGTTTGAATTCAGAAAAGTTAGAGATAAAAAAATGAATATGCCAGTGTTATTAAGTTGCCAACTGAGAACAGATAATGCTCTGTAATTTCTCTGTTGTCAATATATGTAGTGACTGGTAGAAACAAGTGATGGCATGGTAGTTATCTGTTACAGAGATCAGGGCCAATGTATGTGTGTGTGTGTGTGTGTGTGCGTGCGTGCGTGCGTGCGTGCGTGTGTGTGTGTGTGTGTGTGTGTGTGGTGAAGCCAATGCAGGGGCAGGGAGGAGCAGTGAGAGAGAGGAGTTAATTATCCACTTATATAATTAGTAAAAAATTTATTCTTTTGAGACAGGCTTTCACTAAGTATCCTGAGCTTGAACACCTGATTTTCCTGCCTCACCCTCCAGAGTGCTGGGATAACAGGTATGCCACCAGCCCTGACTGGCCTGGCAAAAATGAATATTCTCTCTCAGTAACATGCCTTATGAAATTATTTTGTGTAACTCAGTTTTCTATGAGTCTCCAATTCAAAGACTATTTGCTGGACAGCTAAACAATCTCTGATCAAGTACCGAATTGATTTTGGTTAAGTATAAAACATGACTCTCTAACACTGAAGCTCCTGCTTTAACCTGTACGAATTGTCTGCGGTCTTTTGACCCCTAGGCACATTTCCTGGTGTGCACTAATTCAGGCATTTTCATTTGCATGGCAGCACAGTTAAGACCTCTTACCTACAGAGAAGTTTCCAGAGTTTCATCGAGCAAATCTAACTTTCAGATTACATATCTGTAGGAGGTTTGTTTTTATCATAATCTTTTCAATTCTGTTTTCATTATTAGAGTGACTTTTTGTCTGTGATAACTTTATAGTAAAGATTTAGCCCATAGCATTTTAAATCTCCCATTTCAGCTTCAATGAGACTTTTTTTCATGATGCTTTTTGAAATCTAATTTTCTCAGTTTAAGTTTTAGAAAGTTTATTATTCCATCAATGAGTGATTTCTTTTTTCTCTTTAGTTTTAAGCACTGGGAATTTTGCTTTTGAATAATTGTGCCTACTGGGTAAGATCAGTCAGGATTCTGTCTTCAGTGCTCCTAGGGATGTCTGGTAAGGTCTCTATGTGGCCAAGCACGACCACATGTGGGTAATAGAAAACTTTCCATAGGAGACCAAAACTTGAGATGACAAAACTCTTTTAAATAAGATCACATCACATAAAACAATTTACAGTATCCCGAAAAAGCCTCAAAATGTGTATAATTATTGCATCATAACAATGATTTTTAGTTAGAAGTTACTATTTGGAATCCAGCATGAGGGTTGAGTTCCAGCAATTTGGAAGGTTTCTGGAGGCTGAAGGGTGTCTCATGCTTCTGTGTTGGCTTTTCTGCATACAGGAACACTTATATCAAACACAAAGCACTTTCCCCACAGCTCCCCCAAGTTTCAATGCTATTTGCCTTATTTTTTATTATATACTTCTAAGTTTTCTAAGTTGAAAAACAAAATGTACCTTAAGATTTTTGTTAATTATCCTCAAAGTAAAATGCAATGAACTCTTTGACATGAGGGAGAATTATGCCAACCTCCCCCACTATTTGCTCATCCTCCTCTCTCTCTCTCTCTCTCTCTCTCTCTCTCTCTCTCTCTCTCTCTCTCTCACTTGTGCACACACACACACACACACACACACACACACACACACACACACTCTTACACATAGACAAGGGAGCATTACTTCACCATTTTTCCTGCTACTTTCCTTCCATGTTTTTTGTAGGGTGTCAGCCATTATACTGAGCATCTGTCTTTGCTATAGCAGTCTGAAACCATATATTCCTGTAGCTTATGATTTTGATACCTTTGAAGGAAATGAGACTATTTTTAAACTCGAGAACTTGAATGTTAAATATATTTGACATAACTTCTTGCACCACACTACTTTGGCTCAACAGTCCTTGAGAACCAGCTGCCAATGACAGAAGGTGTTGATGATGAACTAAAGACACAGACAAATCCAGGATTGTATAAAGTGTGCTTTACCAGGGATGTATGGACAGAAGTGTGTCCTGGATGGCAGCAAGACAGGGTGATCCCCATACCTGCCCTCTCTCAGAAACTTTAACATGTAAGTCCAGAAGCAATCTGAGTATCTACAACAGGAAATGGTGGCCTAGGTATCATATGATTTTCTTTTTATCCTGTATGGTTTGAATTGCATGTCAGGGTAAGGAAGTCAGCAAGATGATGGTTATATCCAAAAGGGTTGTCTGTCACTTTCTCGGGTCAAATCCTTATGCTCCCAAGTCAACTGTGTTTGTCTGCACACATCTTGCTGGTCTGGTGCCTGTCACTTGAGTATTTTCAGAGGCCTTAGATGAACTTTGCCTCCACCGCAGTGAAAGACCTGGGACAGTAATGTGAACCTGTCCCTCTCCCTTAAGTCCACAGTTGGATGGACTTCTCATGGGCAGATGAGTAGATGTTTGGTCACCCCAGAGAGAGCACCAACAATAAAACAATAAACCAGAAAAATAATTATACCCAAGTTGAATTTGGGGACCCAATGAAGTTACTTAGGGTCACTTATAGGAACATGGTTGCAGGGTCACTTTTACATGAGAAACTTATGAGTACCTACCCTACTTAAAAAAAAAAGAAGAATATCCTTCGTCCCAGCAAGTGCTAGACATCTGTGTATATTCAGATAGGGGTCTGTGTCCTGAGTTCCCCTCCTCACACCCAGCAAATGTTAACTACCTGTATGTCTTTATAGGAAGGTGGGGCCTTATGAGCTCTTTGGCCACACCATGGTGGAATGTTAATGAGCCCAGTTTTGCATGGTCCCCTGTGGGCATCAGAGCTGCTCAAAGTTCATAAAGTCAGTGGTTATGCTAGGCTTTGAGGATGACATAGTGTCCTGCAGGATTTGTTCCCATTGATCCAGCCAGCACTTCATTTAATCCAGTTATATGATTTCATTTACATTCATACAGAGTTCTTCCTACAGGATGCAGGATATTGAGCATCCATCTCCCTGCTTTAGCTCATACAAAGCATGGTGAAGAACATGGTCTATGCTCAAACTAATTAGGGGATGCAGACAATTGGACAAAGTTTTCTGGTTAAAGGAAATAGATACGAAGTAACTGGAGGAAAAGCAAACAGAGTTGATGTGACTGTCAGTTGGCTGGGAACCCAAGGTAAGAATAGAGAATTCAGAAACTAGTCTTGTCATGAAGGGACAATTGCTGCCAAAGCCCTAAACAAAAACGTTAACAAACCCCGATCAAACAAAACAAAGAGAAAACAAACTGCAGCTGGAGTTTTCCCATGTACACCCAGCTCCTGCAGCCTCTCAGACCCAAGTAAACACACAGAGACTTCTATTAGTTATAAACTGTGTGGCTGTGGCAGGCTTCTTGCTATCTAGTTCTTATATCTCACAATAACCCATTCCTATTAATCTATAAGTTTCCACATTGCTTGTGGCTTACTGGCACTTTACCTCTTGCTTCTCATGGGGGCAGCTGGCAGCAGCTCCTCACTCAGCTTCCTGTTCCCAGAATTCTCCTCTCCTCTCTTCTTGTCCCGCCTATACTATACTTCCTGCCTGGCTACTGGCGATTCAGCATTTTATGTATCAATCAATCAGAGCAACACATTCACAGCATATAGAAAGACATCCCCAGCAACAGACCACCATTGCCTGAGACAAAGCACCAAAGGAGAACTTTGACAGTCTACATAATTGTAGAATGCTCAAAGAGGGAAACCCTAGTGTAGGAGCAGCCTCATAGAATTTTTTAAAAATGACCTCAGAGGGAGATGGGCTCTGGTTGCTCTGGAGGATGCTCCATCATTTAGCACTTCTTTCAAAGGTTACTGTTGACCCTGATTAGACGTCTGATTGAATAATGTGCTTCCTTGGGTTACATTGTGAGTTAAATCAGCATTTGTGTGCCAGGCTGGGAATTAAAACACTTTCTTACTATCCTATCTTCTCTTTAAAGAGGCCAAATACATGGCCAAATACAGATCTGTAGTCAAATAGTTGATGTCCATGGATGAAAATAGAAGTCAAATACTAATGAATGGGAGGCAGAGGCAGGTGGATCTCTGCAAGTTCAAGGCCAGCCTAGTCTACAGAGAGAGTTCCAGGACATCTAAGGCTACACAGAGAAATCCTATCTTGAAATTCACCTCCCCAAAAAAGAAATTACATGAAGCAGTAGATTCTCATAAGAAAAATACAGTCCTGTAGTGTAGATCTGACCTATATAAAATCTCTTGCAAAGTCAGTAAAAGTAACTGAAGTCTATTCCTGGAAAATGGAGCATCAAGAAGATGCTGGAGTTCAATCTGTGGTTCCAAAAAGCTCTTCTATTACCCACGACTGCCTACACGGAACATTAACACATCACTTTCTACCCTTGGAAAAATAGCTAGGGCTCCCAAGGGAAGGAGGGAGAGAGACCTTGTGAAACTTTCCATCCACAGAAAGAACACAAAGGCCACAAGCTATATGCCCTTGTATGATAACAGTAAGCAATGGGGAGAGGTCATCATGAGACAGACATTCCTATGTGCAGGGATAAGAGGAAATTGATACCAGAAAAAAATTGACAAGGTTCGCCATTTCTATTAAAGAGATGAAGTTAATCAGGCAACTGTGAATATCAAAAAGATGGGGACATAGAACATAGAACAGCATACCAAACAGCATAATGACTTTCAGTTTTGACAAGTCCAGATCCAACACCTGATTGGTCTCTCTAACACATAGCTACCCTTGGTTGTATTCGGTTTCAACCTCCTTAATCACCACAATTTTAAATTTACATTGTGAACTATCTATAATCCTTTGCTTTTACAATTCCAAGAAATTAAATTATATGGTATAGGATTAAATGAAATATTCTATAGTTACCTTATGTGATCAGTGCATGATCTCATTATGAATACACAAATGAAAATATTTCAACATGTAACATTTATCTTTGTGTGTTGAGGAGCAGCAAAGCAAACTGATAACAGAAAATTTCTTTATGTCTTGTTCATTTATTTTTTTGTGATAGAAGCTGCCATTTGTAAATGTAACTTACAAGCCCTTGACTCCCAAGAGTGAAACAAATGTATATGTTATTTTCTTCTAATCAGAAGGCTGGCTTTATACTTCGTAAGTTTTCAATAATGAAGCCTATTTTAAGTCTATATGTGTCTTAGTTCAACAAAACTTCTATCTCTTTAAAGCAGCAAACTGTTGTCTGCTGTGTTTGCTTCCACGTGTATTCCTCTGGGCACTTTTTATGAGTTGTGTCACTTAACCTCAAAACAGCCTGTGATTTGAGCTGTTGTCATCTCCATTTAGAGTGTAGGAGACTAAGGGAACACCAGTTAAATGGCAGACTGGGAAATGAAAACTATAGACAGCATCCTTCCAACACAGGTCTCCCATGTTCATCCATCTGTAGTACTCTTATTCTGGACACATCGTAAAGTATATCTGAATGCCTGGCTCTGACATGCACCTTGACATTCATGCTTCTCTTCTATATTTCCTGTATTTCTTGCTTTTCTGCATGGTGTCCATTCCTCAGCACTGTGTATATCATTTAGAAGTTTTCTATCAGACCTTAAGATCTCTTCAGTGTTCCCATTGCCACATTTACTTCCAGGACAGCCACTTAGTCAATTATGACTAAGAACATTTTGGAATGTACTTAAGCAAACTCTCACTATTTATTGTATTCCATAAGCCATCAATTCTTGAGAGTTGTTTTTAATACTTCTAGATGCATTATTAGCCATCAGAGTCAGAATATACCCTTTTAAAGGAGAATAAAGACTGACACCTCAAAGAAATTTTGACATTCCCTAGAAACTTGAAGAAAAGGCCTTGGGGAGAGTAATGACACCAAGCTATGATAAAGAACATCCAATAGACCATTGGTACAACATTCAAGTGTGTTGCATGGTTTGGTGTGCTTTGGAGTACCTCTTGTTATGGTGCAATGTGCCTCTCTCTAATCACTTGAAAGAAATATTATCAGAACTTTAACTTTTGCCCACAAGGGAAACTTAAGACACCTTTTCAGCAGATAACGAAGTTTTTTAAGTTAAATGGCTGCCATACAACTGGACAGATCAGCTGAAAACTCTTCACATCTTGGAAATATGTCACTGAACTTTTCTTCTCTAGTTTTTTGTCATTCTAAACTCCTGGGAAAAGGGAACATCAAGAAGAATACTGTTAGCAGATAATGGACCCTTTAGTGCATCAATAATGACATAAAGTGATGTGGCTGGATTCAGTTAGGTTTATTCTAATCTGTATTCTTCATGCAGATTTTTTTGGTCCAATGCAAGCACCAAGTGCCAAGTGCTTTAGATTAAGCTATTTCTGAGTGAGAACTCATCTTTGGAAATAATACTCCAAGCTCAATCATGGATGTACATTCCAGAAACCAATTAAACCACAAGAGCAACTAACCTAAGGAAGATATGTCCATTTTGGGGCTCAGCTCTGAAAGTGCCGCTAACTGCACATATTTTACTTAAGAAGGCTGAAGCAAGCAGTTTAGTCTGTGCTCTGTTAACTTATCCATGAACCTAATCTTTGTTACAATTTCCTCTATTTTTAGTTGAGATTTGGAAAGCATCTGGAAGTGCCCTAGTTAGCCAGAAACATATGGTATGCTGTGCTTCTTTGCGTGATCAATCAGGAAACTCCACAGTAACTGTTCAACTGTGCTTTCAGATTATCTCATGCTTCTCATTCCTGCCAAGGTTGTTTATGTTTGGGGAGGTTGTTGTGGGTGGCAGTGTGTGTGTGTGTGTGTGTGTGTTTAATGATGACCTATTTTGGCAGTGTAATCCTTAAAATTAGTGACTTTTCCTAATGCTATGATGAAATAGTCTAACACAAGTAACTTAAGGAATTGGGTCCACAGTCTGAGGGCACAGTCCATCATGGCAGGAAAGTCATGGCAGCAGCAGCTGATAGCATATCATCATATTGCTTTTGCAGTCAGGAATCATAGAAGAATGGATACTAGTGCTCATCTCGCTTTCTCCTTGTACTCAGCTCAGGACCCCAGTCTATGGAACAGTGCAGCTCCCTTCAGTTAAACTAAATGGAGATAATCCCTCACAAGTAGCCATCACACAGTGCTTAACTGAAGGACACCCCCAATCAACATTCAGAGCTTTTTTTATTGTGCAAAACTTTTCAAGTTCTCAGTAGACCACAGAGACTGGCAAATACAGGAGTCATTTTAGTATAAGTGGTCAATTGTTCTTGATTATTCTAAGTCTGAAGGATAGTTTAACCATGGAAATGGGTAGAAGTATCATGTGCTCCATAGTGTATCTATTTATCTCAACAGTAGCTGTCAATGAGCCTTCATCAATGAAAAAATATGTTAGCTTTTCAAATACCAGTCTCTTGTGGGAATCAGATTCCTGTCACTGCTGCGTGAGTTACCTCACACATTGTAGGTAAAATAATATAGACTTCTTTTACTGCCTCTACACTGTCATCTTTCCCTCTTTGAAGTCGTGACATTGTCATTATCTGACCTTACATTATCTAATCCCTATTTATTTTATAATAGAATAGCATGGTCACAAAACCTAGACTTTGTTTTGCCCTCTGGTTGGCACATGATGACCATGAAGAAAACATGGGTTAAAAAGTGGATTAACACAATTATCTTGGTTTAGGATTCTGTTATAAGAACCATGATTGTTTAGTATTGAGAAAAATGTTCTTTAAACATGCAATACTTAATAATCTATAATAATAGCTTAATTAAGGAATTGAGCTATCCTTATTTCCCTTTGCATCTCATTTCAAGTCCACCCTAGTTGATGATATACTATTATGAAACAAAGGTTACAGTGAAAGTGTTTGTTAAAAAACTGAAAGATAAAGTCACAATTATACCAGCATTTGGCCTTTAAAAGTATTAACCATTTGTGAAGAAACATTACAGCAACTTATTTCTTAAGATCTTAGGTATGAAACAGAACCTAAAGATTTCTCAATATTGTTTCACCTCACATCCAAGTCTGACAAAAGATACAAAAAGCTTGTGGTGCATAAAGAAATGGCTGTTGATTACTGACAATGCCAGAGACAGGACTCACAGAACAGTCTCCATTATGTTACAATAAATTATTTTTGTTTCAGTAGTTTACCTCAAAAAAAAATTGTGTCCCTTAAAAATGTGACAATCAAAGTGAATTAGTGGCACCCACAAGTAAGGACTGCTTCCCTGTCACCTGGAATCACTGATCCTTCCCTTAGCCATCAGTCCAGTATTACAGCCAGGACATAGTGCCCTTCCAGTGTTGAAGGCTAAGTCTGTGAACAAACTCTAGTTTAAACCACAATACAAAGAATCTGCAGCTTAGTTAATAAGGTACCAGTGCTAATTTCACACTTTTTGACAAATGTACACGATAATATAGAATAGCAAAATTGGGGAGATTGGGTAAAAAGTATATGATACATAAGGAACTCTATGCTCTAATTATTTTTTATTGTTATTATTTGAAATAGGGACTCTCAGTGTAGCACTAGCTGGTCTGGAACTCCCTGTGCTGACCAGGCTGGTATTGAGCTTGCAGTGATCCTCCTCCCTCTGTCTCCTAAGTGCTGAGATTACAGTCATGTACAGCTAAACTGTATAAAAAAATAAAGGGATTCTTAAAGGAAAAAAAAAATAACTTAGTGGCAGGCACCTGGGTGATGCCTGATGTGTTTCTTCTATACTCCATGCAACAGGGCTGTAAGAGACAGCGTGTGAGAGACAGACAATGAAGAGGAAATGTTACTCATGGTGTTTACTCTTTTTTTTTTTTTTTGTCCATTTGAAATAGATCTTTATAGTTGTTGTTTTTTTTACTCTTTCTGCTTTGGATCTTTACTCTTTGGGGCCCACCACCCAGCTCCCAAGTAAATACACATATGGAGGTTTATTCTTTCTTGTGAATGCCCAGCCTTAGCTTGGCTTATTTCTATCCAGCTTTTCTTAAGTTAGCCCATCTACCTTTTGTCTCTGGGATTTTACCTTTTCCTATTTCTGTATATCTTTCTTTACCTTTTACTCCATGTCTGGCTGAGTGGCTGGGTAGCTGGGTGACTGGCCCCTGGTGTCCCTCTCCTTTTTCTCTTGCTCCTCTATTTCTCTCTCCCCAGATTTCTCCTCCTATTTATTCTCTCTGTTTGCCAGAGCCACCTATCCTTTCTCCTGCCTAGTTATAGGCTATTCAGCTCTTTATTAGACCATCAGGTGTTTTAGAGAGGCAAAGTAACACAGCTTCACAGAGCAACATATCTTTGTATCATTAAACAAATGTTCCACAGCATACACAGATGTTACACATCTTAAAATAATATTCCATAACAGATTTTTTTTCATACACTACACCCTAACTACAGTTTCCCCTTCCTCTAGTCCACTTCCTTCCCTCCTCTGCTCCCATACAGATCCATCCCCTTTCTGTCTCTCAGTAGAAAACAAATAGGCTTCTAACGGATAGTAATAAAATAAGATAAAACAAAATCAAACAAATCAGAATAGGACAAACAGAAAGAAAAGAGCCCAAGAAAAGATGTGAGGAATAGATATAGATGCAGAGACTCACCAGCTTGCATACTTGGGATACCCCTAAAAACACTAAATTGGAAGCTATATTATATACCCAAAGGACCTGTAGGATAAAAAGAATGAAAAAATATAAATTAAATAAAAATAAAAAATAAGATAAAAAACTTTAAAGACCCTGACTATGAGACAAGGGACCCCCAAAGATGCTATTGAGTTTGCCTTCTGTTGGCCATCTATTGCTGGACATGCAGGCTGTCCTTAAGAGTAGTTTGTTTCCCCAGTGAGACTCCCTTGAAGAAAACTAAGTTTTCCTTTGCAAGTAGTTATCGATTATTTCTGGGTTAGGGATGTAGGCCTGTGTCCACTCCTCCTTTCAGCTCTAGGACCCCAACTGGTGCAGCTGCTTGCAAGTTCTGAGTATGCTGCCTTCATTTCTGTGAGTTCATATGTGCATCAATCCTGTTGGTTTAGAGGGCCCTATTCCATGGCATTTACTCTTGAGCATTACATCTTTGGTCACTGCAGCTGTGGGTATGGCCCAGTGATAGTGTTTACTTCCTATTCCCAAGGACCTGCATTCAGTCCCAAACACTGCCCCAAAGGAGAGGAAAAAAGTTATCTTCAGCAGAAAATATAACACTCCTCTAATGCTTTTGATTTCAGCTATACCTCCTCCCTCATACACACACATATACATACGAAAACTTGCATGCACTCGGGTGTTGGAGCCTTCTCAAGATATCCCTCACTCACCTCTGAATTCTGTGTGGTCCCTGCCTGGCCTCAGCCCCTTGCTAGAAAGGCTAAGATGGTGACAGCCCACATGGTGCACACAGCCATTGCTCCACTACCAGTCCTTTGTCAGCCAGTAACCTGACATCTTTCCAATCACAAGGATCACAGTGCTTTTCCACTTCTACTAAAGAGATACAAGGGGAGTTAGTGGGCCTTCAGAAGGAAGACGGGGAACATGTAAATGGAGGCTTTTCTCTGTCCCAACTCTGTCCCACAGCTGCTTCTCAAATTATCACACAGAACCTTATATTAATTATAAATGCTTGGCCAGTGGCTCAGGCTTATTACTAACTGGCTCTTACATTTAAATTAACCCATTTCTATTAATCTATGAATTGCCACATGGCCTATGGCTTACTAGTCCTCTGGCATCCTGCTCTTTTGGCAGCTGGCTTGCATCCCTCCTGACTCCAGCTTTCTTTTTCCTGTATCTCATTTGACTGTCCCACCCAGCCTGGCCGTAGACCAAATCAGCTTTTATTATCAACCAATGAGAGCAACATACATTCACAGCATACAGAAGAGTTCTCCCACAGCAGGGACAAGTATGAACTACGGAACTGTTTTGGTTTTTTTTTGATTCTTAGTCCATATTCTTTGAAACAGTTCGACCATTTTTACAGTAGGATTCAAATTCTAAATATCAAGGTATGTACATATGCCAGGTTCATACTGTTGTTTTCATTTTGATAAATAATTCATTTCTAGTATGACATTAAGCTCTGGGAACACATTTTTTTTTTTTATTTTCAGAACAGTGGGCACTAAAAGTGCAAATTTATTCAAAGTATTTCATCACAGCACAATTGTAAATGATAATTGGCGAACACATAATATAGAGTATGAGCACTTTAGCTGATGATGTGAATGATATAGTCAAAGATAACGGAGTTAATGTAAACATGTTGTAAATTTGAAAGTTGTGAAGGCTAATCTTAAAAGTTCTCACCTCTAACAATGATGTGACTGTGGGTTCATAGATATGCTAATGATCTTCATTTTGGTACTCATTTCACAATGTATACATTGTGTCAAACTGCTATACTATTTATCAAAGATTATATATAACTATATGTGTATATTTATACATATGTATGAATATATGTACTTATGTATATACACACATATGTTTGTTAACTGTGTCTCAATGTACTGGAAGTAAAGAATCAAAACAGACTAGGAGAAAAATACAGATGATGTGATTACCTTTTCTTCTGGGGTAACAAAAAGAACAGGGCTACTTAAATCAGAAAGTTATTGGTTTGCCCCTCAGACTTAATTCTTTCTTTATAAAAAGATAAAACTGATAATTCATCTCTTGAGACCCAGCCAAAAGCCAGAAAGTTAGTTATTGTGAAAGCTGAAGAAGTTCTGCACTTAGCATTCCAACATTACCTGCTAGAACATGTCTATGCATCATCCAGGGTCTCTCCACTAGGTGATTCCCACATGTAGATAGACTCCATATGTAAGCTAGTTGTCCAAATTGAGGCAGTCTCATCTGCTCGCATTCACTAGTGGAGATGCAGTGCCCAGTACAGCCCTCCACTGGTGAGGCCACCTTGTAATTACAAGATGTACTCACCTATACTGTCCAGTCAGTGTCTATTCTATCTGCAGATTCTTCCACTGGGACTGAGTTCCAGGTGCATACATTACCAACTTTCCTGAGTGTGCTTGTCTCGTTGCCTTCCCTACTCTAAGTCCCTTCCTTACTGCTTCTTAAAGATGTTTGCTGGGCCAAGTAGCACATAGAGATGGCTTAAGACCCCTGCAGAGCCACTTTGAACAAGTTACTTAAAATCTCTGAGCCTTAGTTTCATTATCTTTCAAATATGGATAACAATTCCTAAACTGCAATCGTTAGTGAAATAATGGATCAAAAGCTGGATGGCAACTGTGCTTCTTCCCTAGGGTTACTGCGCATCCATAGCATGAAAAGGGCACCATCCAAGCATGGTGCAGAACTCTAGCAGGAGCCGATGAAAATCAACTACTCGCTAAGCAACTAAAAGAAAACCCTAGTCTGCCTCATTCTTGCTTCTAGATTACTGTCATTACTGAAGGGACTGATATCAGCTCAAGCACCCCAAGACAAAGTTCTCAGTACATGAGATAGAGGGCAAGGGAGAAGGGAAAGAGGACAGAGGGAGGAGGGGGAGACTCTCTCTGGATAGAGAGGAGACAGACTTGGCCCATAGGCAAATGGCAATTTATCAAGGTAAAATTGGAAACCCTGTGTTAAGATGAGGTGTTTAATGTTAATTGGGCATGTTAATTAGGCTAGTCAAAAGAGGGCTTTTGATTGCTGAACTTCAATACTTTGGTAGCTGGACATTCTGTGGGATGATGAGTTCTTGTTCCAGAGACTCTCAAGCAACATAAGACCACAGCTTTTCAGAAATGCAGAGACTCACTCACATTAAAATCCACTAAAATCCAATTGCCCCAAATTTCTAATACTTTTCCTAAGGTCTCC
Organism: Onychomys torridus; assembly: GCF_903995425.1. NCBI lineage: Eukaryota > Metazoa > Chordata > Mammalia > Rodentia > Cricetidae > Onychomys > Onychomys torridus. Next base: position 1,323,079 of record NC_050460.1, on the reverse strand, counting down.
TTGGTATTACTCAATCCAGTATAATAAAGGGGTTCAGGTCCAATAAAGTTAATTTCAGAATTTATATTAAAACACAAGAATTTAGCTTTAAATGATGAATTAGTAACTAGACAACCTGGGAACAAGAAACTCCCATTTTACTGCATGCATCTGAAAGCTGTTGACTTTTCTATGATGGACAACTTAGCTGAATGTGCTTCAAACCAAGATGATAACATGGTCAGAGGGGATGACTTCTATCTATAGCCTACCTCTGTGCCATCATGAGAAGCCAGCTCACACACATCACTCTGAACTTTCTTTTTTTTCAAAGATGTATTTATTTATTATGTATACAGTGTTCTGTCTGCACATATCCCTGCAGGCCAGAAGAGGGCACCAGATCTCATTACAGATGGTTGTGAGTCACTATGTGGTTGCTGGGAATTGAACTCAGGACCTTTCAAAGAGCAAGCAGTGCTCTTAACCACTGAGCCATCTCTCCAGCCCCATCTGAACTTTATTTTAATAGGGGCTAAATTTAAGTTAAATGTAATTTTTTGTAAAAGCTGAAGTATTTGTAGTGAGTGTCAAAATGTTGAGCAGGCTGAATTATATTTATAACTAAATGTCCCTTTGTCATTCTTTATGAACTAAATATGAAAAAAAGTTAGACAAAAAAAAAAAGGAACCATTGTGTCTAGACCCACCGCCTGCTTATTTCAGAAATCTCTGCTCTTCAGCTACTCTATTTTAGTAGCAAGATTTATTGTAAATCTTTTGTTTTTGTCATATGACAGTGTTCCATATATTTTATGTCTTTCTGCATATGCTTGTTTCTTTCCACTGTTCTTTAGAGAAGGAAGTCCTGAGCAGAGGCAGCAGACTGGTCTTGGGCATCCCTTCCCCTTAGAAATACAAGTTTCCTGGGTGTAAAAAAAGACTAGAGTCAAGACTGGCTAAATAGTGTCTTCTGCCAAGAACTGTCTCACTGTAGAACATGAGCGTTCATTTCAGACAAGCTGTTCTGTGAAGTTTTATTTAGTCCAGAGCCAGTCTGCAGATTTGTGGGTGGGGCCTCCCTTCTAACTACCAGGGCTCTTCTCCCTTATCATTACCATCACTGCTTCTGCTCTGTCAGTTACAGCAATTTAAAGCAACCCTTTACAAAAACAAGATGTTTCTCAAAATAGATGAAACAGTTGGCTAGACCAAAAAGAGATACAGTATCAACAAAAGTAGGTCTGTTCTCTTTTGTGTTGTTTGCGCAAATGTAATCTCACATGTGTAAAAGACTAGGCAGGGAATGAAAATATAGTCTGTGTGTGTCCTAACATAAACTACCATTTTTGCTGCAGAAACATAAATATCTCACTCTTGTTCAAATTAAGGCATGTAAGTAAAGAAAGGAATTAGGCACCTTGTCCACTTATTTTTAATGAGAAAGCTGAGTTCTGCAAGTTAGTGGCTACTCTAATCAACTAAAGTCAGCAGACAGTTCTGGTGCCTAGCTCCCGGGTCTGACTACAGGACTTGCGTAGTATGTGGAGGTTTCAGTGTGGCAACTTTTCCTCCTTTTGCTTTGACTAAAACCAAAAAGTAGGTGGAGCAATATTTACTCTCTGGGCAGGGACATCTTTCCAACTTCGTGTGGTTAGCAAGGAAGACCAAAGAACATCAAAGGGACTCGCTTCTCCAATCAATTCTCTGTCAAGCAAAGATGAAGTGATGCTCCCTTGGAGCACAGCGTGGAGGAGTCCTGAGGAAGAGCCTGGCCCTGGCTGCTCAGCCTCCCACTGCTATCTTCAGAGAGCCCAATTCTGCAGAGGCCCATCCTGAAAGTGATGCATGCAGATGCAGCCCCTGCTCCCACTTCACTTCCTGCCTCTTCCTAGAGCACACCAGGCTCTGCTGTCCCTGTTGTATTGTTTGTTCCACTCTGAGCACTCTTGAGAGAGCAGCCTCATTGTTGTACAATGCCTTCTTTCTACATATGCACTTCCATTGCTTTTTTTAAAAATATTTTATGCATACTATGTATTCTGATCAGATCCACCTCCTAGCCACTGTTCCAAACAAACACTCCTACAACCTACCAACATCACATCTCCTTCCCAACTTTCTTCTCCTCTTCCTCTTCTCCTTTGTAATTCACGGAACCCAATTAGCACTACTCATGATTGTATGGTTGTTTACTAGAGCGTGGGTGGGTACTCCCCTGCGTCACACCCCTGAAGAACAGTGACTCTCCCTCCCTAAGGTCATCCCAGCAGCTCCTAAACTGGGGGTGGGGCATAAATACACATTTGGGTTTTTGCATTTGTGTTATCTCTTACTGTTGAATAAATTGTCTTTATTTCTAAGCCTTGTTTCACAAGGCAGTTAACCAAATTTTACCAAATCATCTTTTATCAGCTCTTCCCCAATTTCTCTACTTAAAATTCCAGAGCAGATTTTTTTAATCTGGGCTCTTGGATGGAGCATGTATGAAAATGTATAAGAAGTCATAAGCTACAGAAGGATGTGCAAAAGTTGTATGTATGTATGCACACAATTCTGGTGAAAATGTCCTGTTCCTCCTTTAGATATATAAATGGATGCATAACTGTCCAAATATTAAGAACTGTTGTTCCTTGGGTTTTCTCTTCCGCAAGTCCTGTATTTAGGAAATGATAAACTACACCATCTGTTCTCCGGTGTTTTACCAGTAAATTTTACCACTCCTTCTCTTTTTCATTGTAGTTCATAGCTAGTCTTATATTCTTATAGTTTTCTCTTACTTTTCTGAATTTCTGCTCCTTTTGTGTCTCAGTTTAAGTAACAGTGTCAGTGGCAAAGACAGAGACACCTACCCCTCAGCAGTTGGGGTCTAATCTCTTACAGGCTTTGGTCTAAAGTGAGATTTTTTGCTTTGACTCAGGAAAGAATTCCAGGCCTAGCCCCTTCAAAGAGGAGTTGCATATTTTGTTAAAGATAATGTCAATATAGGCCTAAAGATGAGGACTGAGATAAAAAGAGGATGTCAGAGAATGAAAGAACACTCTGAGCATAGGCAAGGGTTTCTCTAAGAGAATCATGAAAAGTAAAGCATACCCAAGTATAGGATGGGCTTCTCAAGGGCGAGTCTCAGTTAATTGTGTTGTATTAGCCATGCATGCCATTTGGTGGCTCTTAAATTTCAAAACTTGTAGGAAACTTTAGTTTTCCTTTTCTCTTTTGAGAAGCTAAATCATAGCATGACTCTGCAAAGGCCTTGGATGGAATTATAGTCTGATAAAATAAAACCAGAAGCCACTAGAGTTACACAAGGGGTTGGGACATGTACACTTTCCCTGCAAATGTGGTTTGTCTGTGATGCACACCTTTAATCTCAGCACTGAGGAGGCAGAGGCAAGTGGAGCTCTGTGGGTTTGAGACTCTGTCTCACAGAAAGAGACAGAGAAGAAAATCGCAAGCTCAACAAGTGAGAAAGATGGAAGGTCTTGAGCAGTTGTAAATGTTTGGAAATTCTTGCTCCTCCGCAGATAGAAGGCTTCAAACAAGAATCCCAGGTGAGGGGCTTCCTGCCAGTTTTGTTCCTATAATTCCCTTTGTCTTTTCTTCCTGCCTGAAGAAAAGAAAAAGGGAAAAATGAGAAGTAAAGCAGTTGTTATATGACATGTGGCATCTTATTTTAATGTCTCTGTAATCCCACAGGTTAGACCAATGTTTAAAATGAGAACTGTAGTGCCCGCACTACTACCCATTCGCCATGTTTGAGTGAGGGGCTGAGGATTAAAACAGAGACAAGACAGTGGGTCTTTCATCTCAATAGCATGCGGTTTATTGAAGGAGGGAGGAAACCTTAAATACAGGCTTACAGCACAGTGGGAGAACCCTGGAGGGGAGACGTTTGCTATAGATATTTTACATTCTTGCATCCTAGCTGTTTACACCAATATGCAGGATACACGAACAAGAACCTCCTGTAAGCTGTTTAGGAGGAAGGAAACAGGCAGGGAATCAGCATAGGGGAGGACATCTGGTCAAGGTCAGCAAACAAGGCAACAGCTACCCAAGGAACAGGGGTCAGGCCCTAACAGAGAAATTAAAGGGATTAGCTGTTTCCACATCATATAAATATCATAGTCCAGCTTTAGGTCTGTGTTTCAATCTAGGGACATTCCTTCCATGAAGTTTTTCTAGACAGAGTGAGTGGCCATATCTTAGCAATGTCATACTTACATCCTGTTGCTTTTCTTTCATCAAAAAAATACTTTCATTGTTCTTCATGTAGAAACATAACACAGATTCCCAAATGTCCATGCATTGTTATGTCCACAGCAATGTTGTCCTTGGTTTCTTATTAGCGTAAAAATGATAACTGGCTATTCATTTATTAATGAGTCACTCTATAAATGAACTTCATTAAATCTTGCTGTTGTCAAGGCCTTGCTAAGGTTTAAAATGTGGTGGCTCCAAGCCCAGGTCTCATGTTAGATCCCACTAGGAACATTTAAAATCCTCCTGCAGCTGTTCTGATTCAGTCAATACAGGTAGAACTTGGGTGGGCTATGTAGTTCTGTGAAGCTTTTCCAGCAGTAGCTGATCTTAAGAGCCCTCACTGGAAGTGTAGTCCAGAAATAGCTGGGACCTTTAAAGGCAGTTCCTCTGCCCTCCTCCACCTGCTGAACAGGAAATGCTGAGCTAGGACAGGAGGGGGACTGCCAGCAAGTCATTGGTAGGCCCTTCCTAGCCCTTTCTGACACAAGCTGCAGGCTAGGAAAAACTTCTCCAGTGATAAGGACACCAGCAGTGATGCTCTCACCAAGCTGCTCCCTGCTGTCAGGAATCCTCAGCTCCTCCAATTAGTGCTTTAATTACCCAACCCAGTTATACAAACTATAACTTATAACTACTTTTAAAAAGCAAAAATTCCATCTTTTCCTGGCATCCTTTAAGTGAAGTACATATTGTTTGTGAATAGTATCCCCAAGTCATATGAAGCCTGCATGCTTATCACAGAGAAAATTATAAAATAGAAAATCTTAAATGGCAAATGTTTTAAATAAAATATTTTATGCTTACTGAATTGTTTAATTTACTTAATTGTGATTATAAGAATTGTGATTTTAAAAGATATTTTGTTTTTGTATTATTTTTCATTTTTTGAGATTATAATTAAACAATTTTCCCCTTACCTTTCCTCCCTCGAAGTCCTCCCATATACTCCTCCTCACTCTGTTTCAAATGCTTGACCCCTTTTTTCTTTAACTACTGTTACATGCATATCCATTCTTAGATACATAAATACAACCTGCTCAGTCTGTATAACATTTGCGGCGAGCTCCTCGACCAGCGAGGAAGAACGACCACCATTCGAGGATTCTTCTCAGATCACACTTTATTGGAGCGCCTCTTGATTGAGGGAGAGCGGGAGGTGAGGGGCCCCAAGAACCAAAAGGCAGCTGCTTATATAGGGAACCATGCGAACGGGTCAATCTGTGATTGGATCCCACCAGAATGCAAGCACGGGGAGCCACGGGATAGGCTGAGGACATAAGGCCAAATTACCATATACGCGCATGCGCAAGCATCGAGGCGCGCAGCCCAGCAAGCACAGCCAAATATGGAGTTGTTTACAGCAAAGCTGTCAGGAAGTCGGTGCCATCTTAGAATGGTGACTCCCTACATCTCCCCCCTCTTTATTAATTAAGCAACAGGAGAGAGTAGAGGTCCGATCTCTGATAAGACCTTCAAGTACCCTTTTTTCAGAGATGGGATATTGGTACTGACCCATATGCAATCGGACTTGCTCTCCTTGAAGGAAGGAAAACGTCCTACTCTCCAAGTGCAGTGCACGAGCCTGGCATCCTGTGCCCAATACAAATACTTCACCCAATCAGGTCCCCACCTCATGATGTGTTGACCGATCGAAGGTGAGTAAACAAGATAATTATCCACACACCTTCCCGAGTGCAATGGACTAACTAGTCCTAGGGGTGCAAAGGCTATGTGAACTTATCATTTGTTCTTTAAGGCAGAAAGCCAGATCTGAGGGGAGGAGCCACACTCCAGAGCGGCTAATGCCTGAGTAATAATGACCTTGTCCTTTTTAGTTCATGCTCGCAAATGGCAGACCAACCACAGACAAAGCACACACCCTCCAAGACAGCATGCCAAAAATATATCCACCCCCACCCACTCCTTAAACAGGGAAAGGGCAGAAGAAATCCAGGAAGTTAATCCCTCCGCCAGTCCGGTGTCCACCTGGGTCGAGTTCACCGTGATGATAGCTACCCTCAGTTGTTCCATCAGGTTGTCAAATTCTCCCGTCCAATTGCCTAAAAGATAACTGGACAACTGTTTAGACAGATTTACAGCACGGGTAAAGTTTTCATACTGGATACTAGTCACACACAACCCAGCATAATTCTATTGACAGCCAAGCTGGGCAATCTGCCAAAGGGTGTCAATTTGCTCTTATTGGCCACAGCCTCTTCATTAGCAAACTCAATCAGGAAGGCCTTCCGATCTAAGTATTGGCCTGGGCTCAAGCACACACGTGCAAGCCCGCTCCAATCATTGGGTGTCATGCAGTACCTGTTTAAGGCCTCCACCTGGGCTACAGTGAAAGAAGCTGTGATCCCGTAGGTCCGCACAGACTCAGCCAAGGATTTTATTACCTTAAAATCTAAAGGCTCATGATACCGCTGTCCCTGTGGATCCTGGAATACTGGACAGGCTAGGTGTAACTCAGTTCTGACTGTCTGACCATTCTCTACCACTTCACTGTAACGCTGATACTCAAGACAGTCTCTTACCAATTCCCAGACTGGTCTTACCCCACTCTTAAGTGTCCCTTGTTCAAAAGCAAAATCTAGATCCTTTCCCAGTTTCTCCCAGGAGGATATCATGAGGCTTCCAGAAATGGCAAACTATGGGACAAGGATGTCACATTCCTGCAAAAATCTCTCTAAGGTACTCTTCTTTAGTTTTAATTTTTTTAATACAGTAGCTCCTTAAGAGCCAGAAAAATTGGGTACGATGAAGAAGCGCCCATGTCTAAACTTTTCAACCTTTTAAACAATGTTTCACTTTCACTCTCTCTTTGCCTACAGAGAAGAGCAAAATCCTCCTAGCTTTCACTTTCACTTTCAGCTCGACCTGCTCTCTCTTTGTCTGCAGAGAAGAGCAAAAACCTCCCCGCTTTTGTCGCAGGTTTCCAATTCACCCGGGAATTCCTTTAGCCCTGCTTTTGTCGCAGGTTCCCAATTTGCCTGGGATTTCCTTTAACCCTGCTTTTGTCGCAGGTTCCCAATTTACCTGGGATTTCCTTTAACCCTGCTTTTGTCGCAGGTTCCCAATTTACCTGGGATTTCGCCGCTCCATGTGTTGAGTTCTGAATCCCCTGACCCCTCACCCGGTGTCCGAGTTTCCCGGTGTCCGAGTTTCCCGGTGTCCGAGTTTCCCGGTGTCCGAGTTTCCCGGGTTTCGGCACCAGCTGCAGCGAGCTCCTCGACCAGCGAGGAAGAACGACCACCATTCGAGGATTCTTCTCAGATCACACTTTATTGGAGCGCCTCTTGATTGAGGGAGAGCGGGAGGTGAGGGGCCCCAAGAACCAAAAGGCAGCTGCTTATATAGGGAACCATGCGAACGGGTCAATCTGTGATTGGATCCCACCAGAATGCAAGCACGGGGAGCCACGGGATAGGCTGAGGACATAAGGCCAAATTACCATATACGCGCATGCGCAAGCATCGAGGCGCGCAGCCCAGCAAGCACAGCCAAATATGGAGTTGTTTACAGCAAAGCTGTCAGGAAGTCGGTGCCATCTTAGAATGGTGACTCCCTACAAACATTACTTATATGCATGTGTCTTCAGGGCTGACCCTTAAGTATTGGGTAACCCTTTGGTGTGATTTTCCCTGGAGAAGCCTAGTTCTCCTACTTAGCATTGCTTAGTTGCTCATTGTTCTTTGTGTAGGACTGAGGCCTAATGGGCTTCCCTCATCCGCTTTGGTTATAGAGTTCTTTCTTTGTGTAGGAATGAGGCCCTATGGGCTGCTTTGGTTATAGAGTTCTTTGTGTAGGAATGAGGCCCCATGTACTTCCCTCATCCGCTTTGGTTATAACTATTGTTGTCCTTGTCCTGCTCATATTTTGGCAGTTTCACAGAAAACTCTCCCATACTCTGGATCTTACAGTTTTTCTGCCCTCTTTTCTGCAATGACCCCTGAGCCTTACATGCAGGCATTGTATTGTAAATGTATTCTTTGGGATGAGGCTCCATAACTGCATATTGATTGGTTTCCGTTTTCTGTAATGGTCTACATCTGTTGCAAAGAGAAGTTTCCTTGAGGAGGGACGAGGACTACACTTGCTGTAGGTATAAGGACAAATACTTAGAATGCAGTTGGGGTTATACTAGATTATTAAAGTGGTAGTTATAGCTTCTCCTCCAATATCCATAACTTCAGATCTATAACTTCACTAGCCCTGGGTAGTTGCCTAGGTCAATAAAATATTTTAAAGTGGTCTTGTGTTGTGTTTCCATTGAGATGATACCAGCATTATACATACTATTCTCTCAGTTTTGTTAATAAAGTTTTATAATTCCATGACAATATAATTGAGTTATAATAACTAGACTTTTTTCTTTGGTTTTTCAAAACAGGGTTTCTCTGTGTAGCTTTGCACCTTTCCTGGAACTTGCTTTATAGACCAGGCTAGCCTCAAACTCACAGAGATCTGCCTGCCTCTGCCTCCTGAGTGCTGGGATTAAAGGCGTGTGCCACCACCGCCCAGGCATAACTAGGCATATTTAAAACATCTTCCTTGATAATGTTACACTATATCCTAAAACCATTGTGGGGTATCAAATTCTCTTCCAGTACCACTTAATATGTCCAGGCTCCCTGCTCTCTAGCCCCTAACAAAGAGTGAAGTTTTGGAGAGAGCTGCTGAGTTAAACAAGGAGGCCTAAGGCAAACAGATGGGGCTTAGAAGGTAGCCAAGTATCACTGAATTTAAAAAATGGAGAGGGTTTTACTCAACTGGAGTAAAGGCCCTTTGTGTGAAGCTGTTTATCATGTAGGGTTTAAAGCATGTACTCAGGAATGGGGTGTAGCTTTAGCGGTGGAGTGACTCTCTAGGTAGACAAGGCTATTTCTAGTTCAGCACCAGACAAACAAATAAAACAAAACACCATCCTGCCCTTATGCTCCTTTAAAACAGCAAGTGAGTTTCATGGACATGTGTGCCACTCACAGTTGCTAAGCTCTCTGTTTCATCCTCTGCAGCCACTAACCACTTTATCATCAAATTATTGTATTTTGTATTGCAATGAATAAAAATGATATTTCTGATTTTATAGCAACAATATATAATGTGCTTTTAATTTTCTTTTAACTCTTTTTCCCCTTAATCAATCACACCATTAATTATTCATGTGTTGATATCCACATGAGCTAAACTGGGACTTAGTTTTCCGTCCTAACCCTATCCCTTTTCCTCCATTGCAGGCTGGCTTCATGAGCTGGGAAAGAGACTGGAATCTCCGTACTATGGCAACAACACGATGGGGGGCCCATCCATCCGAAGTGCCTACATCGCTGCCCTGTACTTCACTCTTAGCAGTCTCACCAGCGTTGGATTTGGCAATGTGTCTGCTAACACGGATGCAGAGAAGATCTTCTCCATCTGTACAATGCTCATTGGAGGTGAGGAACCTTACTCTGGAGCAAGAAAAGGAACTGAGTCTCCAGATGCCCTAATGCTTTGCTTGGGTCTGAAACACAGTAACAATACATTGCTCCATACTGGACTAGAACATAACCAGAAGCACTACTTAGGAAGTAAGTGACAGGCACTTTAATGTACACACGTAAGTTAGCAGAGACCACAGTGGTGTTGATGAGTCCACATATCATTTATCTCATGGGAATTCCCTAAGTCTGAATTGTGGGCTTATGCTAGAAACTTCCACAAAAGTTAATGTTACCAAATTTTACTCATACTAGTGTGGTAAACTTTGGATGCTTAACATATTCTTGTTCAAAAAAAAAAAAAAACTTTAAGGAACAAATAATTTGCATGTTTTCATTATTTTAAATGTCCCATCTCTTGTTCTGAGTGCTTTGGTGCAATACTGGAGCAATTATTGAGGCATATCTGTGGGGTCAGCATTATTACAACCAACATGTTATTACACCATTTTTCATAAGCCCTAAACTCCCTTTAATATTCCACTATGAAAATCTGCCATGTGACTCCACAAACCTTTCTACTTTGGCAGCCAACTTCATTTCTACTGGTTGGGGGAACCAGTGAGAAACTGATAGGCAGGAAGATGGGCAAGGTTTTGCCTGCTTCTGGGGTGCAGTTTACAGTCTCCAGACACTCCCCAGAGACCTCTGTATTCTGGGGCTGCCACCACACCTCAAGTCACAGTTAATCTGCCTAAGCCTCTTCACCTACTTCCTCCAGCTCCAGCACCTCCCTTAAATATGTCCAGTGACCTCCACACTTCAGCTTTGCTCCTTCAGCCCTCTGCCACCAGCAAAACCATGCCCCACTGAAATATTTGGCTTAATTTCTCTTTTCTGAACCTCCTCAATTGACCCACGATTGATACTACTGTTGCTGACCTATCAAATGACTCACCTAAAGCTTTAACACATCCATCTGGGTGAAGTAAGCATTCTTAGACCAGACTTTGTTAGCACTGTATTTCCCCAAAGCCTAGCTTACTATATTCACTTACTGCCCTCAATCCCAAATATCAGTAGAAAGTGTATCAGTTAGTGTCACATGAGATAGGATGTAGAAAGTATGCAGCACTTACAGAGGTCTTCATCCCCACAGTGAAATCAGCATCTTAACACAAGGCTTCCTTGGGAAACTTATGACCTGGCTTACAGGGGGAAGTTGGAATTTATGAAGAGTTTGAACAGCACCAAGCAGGAGATCCTTAGTGCCAAATCAGTGAGGAAGCTAAAAAGCAGTCAGCAAGGAGGGCCAACATCTGCAGTCCTCCTTGGAAGGAATGCTGAAGCAGCATTCTGGGACTGTAGCGATTTTAAAAGGCTCCTGGTTGATGCCAAATGCTTATGACCTAGAGAGCAGAGAACAAGAATTCTTATCTCTAAAGAGCTACAACTCACCAGAACCCATGGTGGCTGGTTCACATCCAGTGTTAGGATTCACATAATTCCACTTTCCTCAATGGCCCATTTTTTTTTTTCTGCCTGACATAATGGGAAGCACTTTGCAACTATACAGTTTATACTTATTGAAGGTTGCCCAGCTGGGCAGCAGTGGTGCATGCCTTTAATCCCAGCACTCAAGAGGCAGAGGCAGGTAGATCTTTGTGAGTTCAAGGCCAGCCTAGGCTGCAGAGTGAGTTCCAGGAAAGGTGCAAAGCTATACAGAGAAACCCTGTCTCAAAAGACCAAAAAAAAAAAAAAAAAGCTTGCTCATGTTTCTTCTTCCCCTATTGGAAAAATGTTCAATGATACTTACTTGTCCATTTGAGAAATCTGTTAGACAACTGGGCATACTGTTTTGACCAGCCTACCTGAGTGATCCTTGACCAGAAACTGTCAATGTATAATCTATTCCCTGCTTTTCACTGAACACGGGAACTATACTAGTCACAAACCCAAAATATAGGGGACATAATTTGATAATGTCACTTTGTTAATTCTTTGTTAAATTGATTTTCATCAAATTTCCTGTTGCAAAAGCAGCGTGTAAGTGGCATTGGAACTTGAGGTGACCTAACAGCAGGTAGAAATAGATTACTCTTGTGCTAAATGACCTAAGTGGGTTGAATTTCTTGAGGTTTTTCCATTTGTATTTGTGGGAATAACTTTTTATTATTTTGAAACTACCCTAGGCTAAAAGAAATGAAGTCCAAATTTTAATATCTCCTAATTAACAAATTACTTGCACATCATTGTGAACTAATTATAAAAATTCACAATATAGTATACTTTATTCATGTAATTCTCATAGCACTAAGAAACAGATAATATTAATATCCTAAGTTAGACTAAAGGCCACAAAAGACTAAATATGAATGCCAAGACTCACTAACACCTGACAGTTTTTTGGGAAAGTATCCACTGTATCATATTATATGAATTAATTTTATTTACTTAAGTTTTATAAATATACACAAATGATTTTTAAAAAGAAAAAGGTTAAACTTAAAAATTTAAGTATATATTACTATGGACTTAAACCTAGGGTATCTTATTAGCAATCCCTAGTCCAATACAAAGCTGCTGAAGCTGGTAACAGTAGAAATGGTCACTATTGCAGTAGGCAGAAGCAATGTTAGAGGACAAAGGGAACAGCAAACACCAAATGACTGCCTAAGTCAGAGCTACACCACTGCCGAGTGAAAGTGAACCCACCTAGGAAGATCAAAACTCCCTGCTCCAAAATCTCTTCAGAAGTGTCACATGTTTTATAATTTGCACATGGATAGAATTATATTTTAAGAGCCTGGAGAGACAGCTCAGCTGTTAAGAGCACCTGCTCTTCTTGTAAAGGACTTGTGTTTGATTCCCATCAAGCACATGGTGGCTCACAACTATCTATAACTCCACTTCCAAGGGATCCAATGACATCTTCTGACCTCTGTGGGCACCAGGCATGCATATGGTACCACAGACATGCACAAGAACAAAACATTCATGCATATAAAATAAAATAAATCAATCAAAAAAATTCCCATGTTGATATCCACATATATATTCAACATAAGTATCTATAATTATGGAATGTAAACATAAGCAATATATAGGAAAATATTTTAAAATGCACAGTAAAGAAATTTAGCAAAATTATTTAAAATTTCATACATAGAAAAACCTACAAGAACCTTGAAAATATAAGTAATTCAAAAGGTTGAGATAGTTTGTAAGTTCATTGTAAAGGCACCAAAACTAAACAGAGAAACCCTGTCTTGAAAAACCAAAAAGAAAGAAAGAAAGAAAAAGAAAAGAAAAGATCAATTGTATGCATATCTACTAGTAACATTTAATCACAATATAGGTTAAAAACAATACAGAAACTTCAACTATGGAAGAAACTTTTTTAACTAGAATTCTGTGGAAGTACACAGAAAACTCTGCATTCCAAGTAACAACATATTGGGAAATTATAGTCATTAAGAAAATATGAATTGGGGTAAAAAGCTCACTAGTGAGCTGATGACATTGAAGGGAGTTTAGAATAAGGCCCACGTCTATGTGATCACTTCAGATATGACATGACTGACTCTAGACTATAGTTCAAGGAAGATTGATGGTCAATGAGTGTTATTGGGAACAGACAAAGGTGCTTGCTTCCAAGGCTGAAAACTTGAATTCAATCCTTGAAACCCACATGGTAGATGGAGAAAAGTGACTCCCACAAAATGTTCTCTGACATTCACTCATACACTATGGTACATTCACACTCACATCCGGACCCAAATATACATACAAATACTTACATATACATAGATAGATAGATAGATAGATAGATAGATAGATAGATACATACATACATACATACATACATACATACATACATACATAAAGGCAAACAGACAGACAGATAAATGAAGTAATAATGTTTTTTGCTGTTGTTGTTGTTGTTTTTTAATGTGGAGCTGAGGATCAAACCCAGGGCCTTGCGCTTGCTAGGCAAGCATTCTACCACTGAGCTAAATCCCCAACCCCGTAATAATGTTTTTTAAAGTAAGTGTTGTTGTATCCAACATGTAGCTACTTGTTAAAGGTAACTTGGACCCCTAATAAACAGCATGAAAATTAATTACAAATGGGATTGTGAGATAAACTTGAAAGAATAAGCAATAGGACAGCATGAGACCATTTTCTCATTAACTCGAATTTTCCGAGTGTTTCTAAAATATGACATAGATGCCTCATTGTCTTTACAAAGAATTATAAATTGAACTTCAGCGTCTCTCCTTATCAGAATACATACGAAGAGCTTGAAGAGTAAACTACAAGAGTTTGGGTATTTGCACAGATTGCCATGAAAGAGCTGCTTTCTGAGATATTTTCATAAAAGTATACTGATCCATATGGGAAAATTAAAACACATTTGAAAAATTGTTTCAAGGAAAGATTTTCAACATTTGAGTTAACAACAGGCTTGTAAAAACACTGCCCAGTGTCATTCATGGAGATGTAAACCAGAAGCAGACACATGTTGCACTCATAAGAACTACATGCTTGAAAACACTGAAGCCCTCTGTACTTTGAGAGAGAATCCATGCTTCAGGCTTTCTGTGCTGTTAGTGGGCATTTCTATCCAGTCAGTAATCACGTTATCAACATTTATCAAATATGAATACACCTGTACTCTGTGACCCAATGATGCCCCTTCCATGTATATAGCCAGTAGAAGTGTGTGTGTGTGTGTGTGTGTGTGTGTGTGTGTGTGTGTGTGTATGCCTAACCATGCATATGTGTGCATGTTTATGTGTGTGGATGAGTATTCTTTGCATCTTGGTTTCTTAGGTTTCAATACATTGTCATCAATTCTACTATTTTGGATCAATGAGTCAAAACATCATGGTACCAAGATTCTGTGGAGGAGGAGAGAATGGAGGGAGGGAATCATGGAGGAAGTGGGGAAGGAAAGAAGAGAAGATGAGGGAAGAGGAAGAGAAGTTACCTATAGAAGAGTAATTTTCAGAATATCCAGCAGGAAATGCCATTAACAGAATAAATGAGTAACTTGAGACAGTTATATCACTAAGAACTAGATGAACTATTCTGCAAAGGTATAGATGAATCACAAATTCAATGCTGAGCAGAGAAGCTGATTGCATCCTGTATGATTGTGGGTAGAAAAAGTTCAAAATTTTGATCAGTTTATTGGTTGCAATTTGTTTTGTGAGTGTAACTACCTTTGGTGAGAAGGGTGGTTGATGGCTTTGAAAGACATGAGCCTTACAGAATGCGTTACTGATCTGAAAAGCCACTCCATACTCATGATCACTTTGGGAAATCTCATTGAGTTTTGCATGCAGCATTGGGCATCTTTCTCTCTATGTTTGTGTGTGTGTGTGTGTGTGTGTGTGTGTGTGTGTGTGTGTGTGTGTGTGTATTACTTTAGTTTTACCTTATAAACTTAGGGCAGGCAAGCTAAAAATAATGTAGCTATCAAGTGAGAATAAGAGCTCAGGAAAAGAGTCAAATCCTTATTTTTCATATGAGGTTGGTTTTAGTTTATATTAACAGAGATGATCCAAATGATTGAAGAAAGTAATTTTGTCTGACATGTGGATGATAACCACAAGGACCTAAGATTTCAAAGGGCTGCCATTTCCAAGGAAAGTGGGCATGAATTTTCTGAACCAGTTATAAAATTTTTAGCTTCTTGTTTTCAGTTATAAAACTATAAATGACACTACAGAGTTGCAACTGATTCATTTAACTCAATAAATATTTATGGTACATGGGAATGATGCCAAGCAAGCTAGATGGTTGGCAACAGAGATGTCTGTGGACAAATGCTGCCCTTCAAGGTCACAGCTTATTGACAAATACAGGTGTTCAATCAGATCAGAGACCTGTTACCTGGCTTCTTTAGCATATTTCCTATTGTAATACACATTAGAAAAACTGGTAGTATGTAAAAATTCAGGATTATGCATAATGCATGACCAAAATGTAGTTTTTAATGTATCTTTTTTTCTGAAATAATTAATAAAGCTCCTTATATTATTGTTGACACTAAACAGATGATTTTTTTCATAATTTTGAAAATCTTTCTTTAAAACTTAGTACTAACTGACTGGAGTTAACTGATAAGTTTGCTTGAGTTGATGGGCCAATCAGTTCAGCCTTGATGGCTGGATAAAGTTTCCTGTGAAGTTGGCTCACAATTGAGACATGTGTAGTTCCAATGGAGCATTATTTTCACACTTCTTTTTGATCTGGCAACTCAACACTCCCTGTCATGATTTTATTGATCTTAAATGTAATTCCTTAAGTTCATGCCATTCTTAAGATGTCTTTGAAACATTTAAATTCATCCTTCAAGAAATCATTCTTATTTTGTTTCCTCTGCTTTCTGACATCCACAACTCAATATTAACCCAGGACAGTTAGTTGAGAATGGAAAATTCCATGTCAATGAGAAGGAGGGAGAAAAGACAGGAAATAACAAGGTTATCTGAAAGTTGAGCTCTGGCCTCCTTTCCTATTAAGAGAAAGGAACCCCTGTACAGACTATGCAATCACAGTAAAATAGCTGTTAAAAGCATCCACAATAATATTGTGCATGGGAAAGCATTGGTGCCCAAGTTCAAGGAAGGAACGAGAACAGTGGAAGAGAAAGGAGAAGAAAGAAAAGGCAAAAGTCAGTGCCAGACTATAGTGGTTTTTGTTTCCTCTGAGACCTATTTACCTTTCCCTGAAACCACAGTTGGGAAGGTTCTTTCAAAGACCCGATACTGAGATAAAATTTTACAGAATGCATTTCATGCAAAACTCCCACACAAATGAAAAGAGCCTCCAACATACTCAGCAAGCAGGTGTAGCACTCAAGAATTATATATATATATCAAATTTTCTGAGAGAGGGGAAAGTGATCAATAATTTCCAAACTGACCTAGATACAGTTTTTGAGTCAAACTTTCACAGCAGATGGAAAGATTTTGCCTGACACTTACACACACACACACACACACACACACACACACACACACACACACTTTCTGACAAGACAGAATGACAGAGTGAGCATCAGTGGCCCAAAAGGCCATAATAACTTAGGGGGGAAAAAAACTGAGAGCTAGGGTTTTATGTTTTGAATTCTTAATTTAGAAGTGTTCCTATGCAGAAATAAGACTTTGAAATTGTGGTGACTCTAACAGATGAGATCCTTCCAACAACATTTATAAACGCTACAATTAATCCAGTAATTTATTTTATTGATAGTGTACAGTTAGGATGTTAAATGGTCTGAATGTATTACTTCTCTGAGTTAAGCACTTTACACATTATAATTAAGCAAAGCAAAGTTAAATTCATACAGATAATTTAAAAAGGCAGTGTTAAAATAAATGAAATAGGCTTATTCTCTGCACTTGATTTATTCTCTGGAAGAAGACTACCACACACAGTTAAAGATAGCAGAGAGTCCAAGCTTTGCCTATAAGCTCATTAGCAGAGCCTGGATCTGTGTCTAATTTCTTTGACTTGGAACATAATCAGTTCTTTTCTTCAGTGAATTTTTTTTGCAAGTAAATATCTTTTCTTCCAAGTAAAATATTTAAGCCACTGAGCTGTTGTGCTTAGAATCCACAAAGCCACACACCAGAAAGTTGTTAAGGACTATTCATTTTCCTTTAGATGTTTTTTGACATTTGGGAAGCATTCTGCTTTTGTATTCTTATGTGTGCCTGCATGCAGTAAACACTAGTTAAATATATCTTGAATTCTTTAATCAAGAAATGATTTCTACCAAGAGTGATATAACTCTTAAAGAGTTCCCAGCAAAATCTTAAATCCTTTCCCCAAATCTTACTTCCTGAGTGCACTGACATTTTTAATATTTTGCACTTTCAAGGAAAAGGCTAACATGAACAACTCCTGCTTCATACATGTACTAGATACTTCTACACAGACTGGGGTACTCCATAGTTTATAGCTCAGAATAGCCCTCTACTTAAGATAATAGCCTGTCTATTTAATGTATAAGGGAAATGGGGCCACGTCAGATTTTTTTTTTAATTCACCATTTTTATTGTTTCTTTTTTATTATTTTTATATTTGTGTTTTAATTTTACACATCAGCCATGGGTTCCCCTGTCCTCCCCACTCCCACCCCACCCCTATCTTCCCCCCATCCCCTCCCCTCCATTCCCATCTCCTCCAGGGATAAGACTCCCCTGGGGATTCATTTAAACCTGGTGGATTCAGTACAGGCAGGTCCAGTCCCCTCCTTCCAGGCTTCAGACATCAGATATTTTTAATGGAGACATTTTATTTTTTTAATGTTTACTTATTAGTATTCTATGTATGTGTGTATGCTTATATTGCAGCATGTGTGTAAAGATCAGGAGACAAATTTGTGCAATTGGTTCACTCCTTACAGTTTACAAGGGTTTCTGTATCAAACATGGGATGAAAGGCTTCCATGGCAAGCAATAGCCATCTCAAGAATAGCCCTACTCTAATATTTTACCATTTTAAAAAGAGATTTAACTTGGCACATTCACACAATTAGGAAAAGGAAAGGTGGGCTTTAGATCTAGATTTGTCTGATTGCACAAATTCTATTCTCTCAGCTGTATTACATTGCTTCCTGGATAGAAGTTGCAAATTTAACTCTACTCAAGTAACTTCTGCAAAATGCTAAGATTTTGACATTAAAATGTGACTTTATAGGCATGGTGGCTATTATTCTATAAAAATTATGATATATAACTTGCTGCAGAATTTTAGACCAAACATTAGATTAGAATGGAATTTATACATCGGCATTTGGTAATTTCTGGTGACTGAGGGAATAATGAACTGGGGCTGTCCTGAAATATTCAGGAGGATAGGTTTGTTCATGTCTTTACATGTTTACAGAGCTCACAGTTTGGTGCCAGGAAACTTTTACTGCTGTTCCTTCCATACTGACATTATGGTACCAGGACCCTCACAGATGTGCTATTATTTTTGTAGTCCCCCTTTAAGGCAAAAATGACTGAAACAGGAGATTTTACAGAACCTGTGCTTCTTACCTCATCTATGTTCTATTTCAGGGTAGGGCCCAGGGATCAAATCTAATGTCACTGTGAACTGATCTGCCTGTGAGTATAAGAACCCAGGCTCTCTTCTGTCTTCTCTTTCCATAGCCCTAGGTAAAGCTGAGCCTTGAGTCATCTACTGGTAGCTATACAAACCATTCTCGTTCCATTCTGCCAATCACTATGAGATGCAAAATCCTACAGTGTCTTTTCTGCCTTGTTTCCAGCTACTTCCAAAAACAGAAAAAACTACTAGAAGGCAAACTTAGTCCTCTAACTGTGATTCTCTCTATAAAAAACAACCCTCTTCATCCCTTCCCATTGACCCCATAGTTCTGGTGAACAAACACGTGTATCTTGTCAAACTCTAATAGTTGTTTTAGACATGGATTGGCTTATCTGCCAGAATCCCCTGGGAAAAGAGTCTCAGAGAGGAATTGTCTAGATCTGGTTGGATTGTGAACACATGTTAGGAGGATTTGTTAATCCATGTGGGAAGACCCAGCCCACTGTGAATGGTACCACTCTCTAGGGAGGAGGAACTGAACTCCATATGAGTGCTGAAATCAAGCGTGCAAGCAATCATGTATGCATTCGCTGTTTTCTGCTCTTGACTATGGATGTGAGGTAACAAGCTCTTTGAAATTCCTGCCTTGGTCTCCCCACAATGATGGACTGCAGTTTGTAATTGTAAGCTGAAGTGAATTCCTTTCTCCCATTCATTGCTGTTGGACAGGATATTTTACTGTAGCAGGAGAAACGAAAGCAAAACAAGCACCAGCTGAGTGACCAGCCTCACTGAAACAAGGACCCCTGTGCACATAGGTGGGCTGGTTACCAGGACAGTCACAGCACCTACATCAAGTCTGTGCTTGAGTACACTATTTTGTGTCTTTCATGGTCTCAGATTTTGAGCTTTCTCCCATAAGATTAAAGTGCTTGCAAAGCTGAGGTGAGTCTGAGAATTGAACTCATAATCACCTCAGTTTCCCACTTATCAGGGAATCCTTACATTTATAACAATTGTCTTAAGATTAACAGTAATGTAAATACACAAGTTTTAATATTCTGTTACTATTTTTATTTACTTACTTATTTTTGTGGTTCATAGATTCAAACCCTGGCCATACATGAGTTAAGTGAGTGCTATGCCACTGAGCTATGTCTCAAGACTTTAAAGTGATGATTTTGGCCTGTGAGACTAAAATTTCAAAAATTGCTACCCAGTTATTTTCATAGACTTGTCTTTTAAGCAGATCTGTTTGTGAAACACAATAATTAACTGTAAGTTTGTAGCTTATCCTTTGAAAGTATTGATAGAATTGTATCATAGCTACTAGACTATGTGTAGCTACAGAAATAAATACTTACGCTGGTAGAATTCAAAGTAAAGGTTTTCAGATCCACATGACATCTAAGAGACTGCATGTGTGTCAAAGGGTCTCCTTCATGTATTATTATTATTATTTTAAAGCAATTTTTACTTGGATCAAGACATGGGAAGGGAAAATGACTGCTTGAGGATTGAGTGATCTTACAACAGAGTGGCTGTGCACATATCTTCCTAGCAAAGCAATCATATCAGTATGGCCACATAAGCATGCTTTACTCTAATCCATCTATAAACTAGACTTACATGTACAAGGGGCCTTTGTCTTACTATCCTGTGTTCTGTTGTGCTCTCTAGCTCTGATGCATGCTTTGGTGTTTGGAAATGTGACTGCCATCATACAGAGGATGTACTCCAGATGGAGTCTGTATCACACTAGAACCAAGGACCTAAAGGATTTCATCCGTGTGCATCACCTGCCTCAGCAGCTCAAACAGAGGATGCTTGAGTATTTTCAGACAACCTGGTCAGTCAACAATGGAATAGATTCAAATGAGGTAATGTGCATTTCTTATTTTGACATTATCAGGCAGAAATCACACATTGTCAAGTAAAGGGATGGTGTTCTAATGTAGGCATAAGAGAGGGACACATTTACCAGCCTTTTTCTATCTTTGTCTTTGCCATCATGGGCCTACATCCTACAATCCTTTATGCATTAAGACTGATGTTTTTACAAAGCCACTCTGTGATGATAGTTTTATAATGTTCTACTAGTTTATTCAATGAAATGGATTTATTTTCCTTCTCATTGTGTTTTTTGAAAGTATTCATCCTTAAGACAGTTTAATGTCATAATGTTGGGTGATTACTCAATGTAAACTTGGTGCCATGATCCATAAAGTTAAAATGAAGTAAGCCAAACACTGAAAGGTAAATAGCACATTTTCTCTCATATTTGAAACTTAGTAACAAGTATTTTAAGCTTTGATCTCTGCATATGATGATGATACATTGAGAAAGGCCAGTGGGTCCAAGCCCCTGTATCTATCCGCAACAGGACTCCTGACAGAAGTGTCACAAGCCTTCCTAACAGGATACTTTAGAATTAAAAAAAAATTCTCCAGGTTTATTATCAATAATAACTACTACTACTACTACTACTATTATTATTATTATTATTATTATTATTATTATTATTATTATCCGGTTTATTATTTATTATTTGGTGATACATAATTAAGGTCATTGTCACTATATAGCCCTGGAGATTGTACAGAGGAATCTCAGAAAATACATCAACCATGGTGTCTTGCAAAGTCATTGACTAGCCCCAACTTGCCACACTTTTCTTTCTCCCTTCCTCTCCCCAACAGCTTTTGAAAGACTTTCCAGATGAGCTACGTTCTGACATCACAATGCATCTAAACAAGGAGATCTTACAGCTGTCCCTGTTTGAATGTGCCAGTCGGGGCTGCCTTAGGTCTCTGTCTCTTCACATCAAAACATCATTCTGTGCTCCAGGAGAGTATCTGCTGCGCCAGGGAGATGCTCTGCAGGCCATCTATTTTGTGTGCTCAGGCTCCATGGAAGTTCTTAAAGACAGCATGGTATTGGCTATTCTAGGTAGGTTTGGGCTGAAAACTCTCTGAAATTTTACTCTGGAGTATGAGGAATACAAAGTAGGGAAGAGGTGATAATTAGTAAGGAAGTTGGCAAATTACAGACACATGTATGACTCCTTATTGGGTTCAATTGACTTAAGTGTTATACATACCATATCATGAATTTTATATGAACCAAGTTCAGGCAGTATAAATATAATCTTCATTTTAGAAGTGAGTAAATGTCCTCTTAGTTAACTGTACCCAGATTCCATGTATAGTAAAGTCTTTCTGATTTCTAATCACAATGCGTACAGCCTCCTATGGAATAGCAGCTCGTTTTGTGTGGAGAATTTCTGTATTTTGTGAAGATCCAGTCCCAAGAACATTAGAATTTTTATCTGTGCCATAAATAGAGCAAAAAAATAACTTAACTTTGAGAACAAATTTCATCACTGCCATTAACCTAATACTGCTAGGGTGACGCAAGCTCCTTTTAGTTCCTCAAAGAAAACTAACTGTGAAAACTCTGTGCCATGATGTTGACTTCAAATACTAGACATAATTGTTTTTCATTGAAATATAAAGGGTAGCTGTCAGAAAATGCTATGTGGGCTAATCTGGAAAAAAATCATTTCTCAACTTTATGAGTTTCTTTTCGAATTCACTTTCATTTGTTTATTCATCCAACTCTTACTGAGGATGGCAGTGAACTGGACAGTGGTCTGAGCACTAAGAATGTGGGTTACAGAAATTGCTAGAAGTTTTGCCTTTATTGGGTTTAAATTCAAGAGAAGGACAAGATGGAAAATTTGCCCAGGGTGTGGGGAGGTTGAGCATCAGATGAATCCCAGGTACCTTTTAAACTGTGATGTAATACAGCAATGTCTAAAATCATGTCAGTAAATGGTTAACACAGCACTTTTTGTTCTAATTTTCTAAGAAACTGATTTGTGAACAATGTCTTACAAAGTACTTTGACACATGAGATGTTTAAACCTTCACAGAATATAGACACAGATATAGAAGCATGTTCTGATTCCATAATGGTAGGCCACTGCCTGTTCCTTATCTAAAGAATATATATCATTTTATGTAAGCTCTGTCAGTCTGCTACTGAGGTGGTGAGCTTTCAGACAGATTATATTTTAGAAAAGAGAAGTGACAATTCTTGAGTCCCAAATATAAACCAGTGCCTTAGGTCCATTATCAAGTCCTGAAATCTTGTCAGATCTGAATGTGTTTTCTAAATTCATCTCCTGAAACCCAGTCCTTGGCAAAATGGAATTAGGATGTGGGAACCTAGAACATAATTAGTTCCTTCCAAAGTGGAAGCCTCAGAGAACCACTTGGCTTTTTCTGCCACGATATCACAATAAGTCAGTAGGTAAGAAAGAGAAAGTTGGCCTTTATTATACATCGAACCTACCAAAGCCTTCACCTTGGATTTTTCAACTCCAGAACCATCAGAAATAAGTCATACCTTAGCCGCATTATGCTACAGCATAGCTAATAGACTATGACATTGTGACTGCATCAACTAAAAGGAACTAGCTGGTGACTGAGTGAATCAGAAGCTTGTGGCTGCAGCCTTCACCGCTTCCTGTGAACTTCAGCTTCACTAACAGCGGAAGGGTGGGGCTTGCCCTTCAAGATTTGGCTCAGTTTTTATTAGCCTTCTGTGATGTTCTCCTCTATGTAAGTGCAGAAGATGCTAAAACAGTCCCTCTATCTTCTTCTTTTGATTATCTCTTTTTGGTTAATTTTTTTTTCATTTTACATACCAATCCCACTTCCCCCTCCTTCCCCTTCTCTGGACCCCACCTCCCCCCAGTCCTACCCCCCATCCACTCCTCAAAGAGGGAACAGCCTCCCTTGGGTAGTCAACAAAGTCTGGCATACCAAGTTGAGGCAGGATGTAGCCCCTGCTCCCTGCATCAAGACTGAGCAAGATATTCCACCATAGGGAATGGGCTCCAAAAAGCCAGCTTATGCACATGGGATAAGTCCTGGTCCCACTGCCAGGGGCCCTACAAACAGCTCAAGCCACACAACTGTCGCCCACATTCACAGCTGGGGAACCTACATGGGACTCTCCCTCTTCTTGACTTGCAAAGTTGAAGAACAGTCCTTCTACCATTTTGTAATTCTGGCTTAGAATTGACAATGATTTCTAATTTGCTTCCAAAACATTGTTTAAATTCTATTTCCCCATGGGTTTCCCTAGTGCCACTGAAACTTTTATAGCCTGCTGATTCTCTTATTGACACAGCCTACTTTTGAGAGCATCTGGCCATTTTTTCAGATATGACATACATACAAGCAGACATAACAGAACATTTAAAAATAGTCAGGCTTTTCTTTTAATTATTGTCCATTTTTTAATTTGGTGACTAGCAACAGTTTTAGGAATGAAAAATGAAAGTATAATCCATGATATTAGAGCAAAAAGGTGCAAATTTAATGGCTTCTATGTCACTGCTATAGCTTATAAAACATGATCCAATATTAATAATTCTTGTTTTTAAAAATTACTTATTGCTGAAAGATTTACTCAATTGCTCTTTTGCTCCATGCTCCAAATTACTCCATAAATTGTGATTTTATGATGGTATTTCACTGCTCTGCTCCCACCATGTCTGTATCAAAACTGGTATAAGTTCAGCTTGTCCCATGATCATTCTAAACTCTGGTATGATGCCACAGACAAGTGAAGATCCAAGGTTAACATGTCAATGGAATGATGTAACTTTCTTAATCATAATTTTATTTTATGCAGCTCATTCAACCTACACTGCATTATCCCACAGCACATACAGCTTCATCTTTCGTCTCTAGTTACTTAATGAATTCATTCTACCACTGAAATGAACTAGCGGTCTTGTGAGAAGAAGTGTTTATATAAGAGCTAAAGCAACACCATCTTCCAATTGGCACACAAAAGCATTTCCAGATCTGATACCTGGAGAGACTTGTCCCAGGAATTTCTCATGAAGGCAGAAAATGGCAATGAGTGATAAGCAGTGTCTTGGCAGATGATATTTATCTTCCTCTATGTAATTAATATCCCTTTTTGTTATTGTTATTGATCCTCAAAGACCAGCTCTGAAAAGATGGAGACTACCTATAACCCACAGTGGGCAGAGAAATCACTCTTTTCTTTCAGAAATAAGGATACTAAGACCTGGAGTAGTTAAGACAATAGTTCAGGAATTTCAAAACAAAAGCAGGAAGGAATCCACAGAGCAATTACTGAGGCAAAGAAGCCTAGCCAGAGCTCAGTGTGAGACTCAACCCATTGTCCATGCTCCATGAACACTCACCAAGTCAAAAATAAAACTGGAATTCTTTCCAAGGTACCAAATTTAACTAAGTGTTTGCAGTATTCTTCTGCTTATAGTTATACCACAGCAACCATAAATATGAAAGTATAGAAGTCTTAACATTTCTCCAAATGTCCCTGGCATAATAGAATCTTTTACATGACAACATCCTGATAATCATCCCGAAATAGACAAATGTAAAGTTTCTGCACTGATTACTCCGTCTATGATTATATCTTATGTCCATCTTCAACTTTACGTTGTTAAGCAACTGTGTAGATTTTTAACAAAACATACAGAAAACATAATTTCAAATTTAGTTACAACAATAGGTCAGGCTTGAATTTTTCCAGACAACATGACCAGAAACTAAAAATATAGATTATAATAAGTTTTGTTTTCTTCTGCCAAAGTAGACTTAATTTCAAAGTTTAAGTCTAATATTAATTTGAAGTTAATATTTGAGAGAACTTAATAATTTACCTTCAATTTTTTATTTCATACACATTCTGAATATATCAAGCATATGTGATTAATTTCATGTTTCCTTTCACTGATAAATAGAATGGGCTTTTATGAGTTTCTTGTCAGGAATTTTATTTCAAAAATGCTGAATACAATAAAATATAAACATTTAGAAATTAGATGGAAGAGCTGTGGCCACCACCACCACCACCAGAACCCAAGCTGGAGCCAAAGCGCTGCCAGGTGAGGAACACGACTTGGAATTTTGTGTATTACAAATAATATGGCAGCAGCTGCCAGTACCCACAGGGCCTCATAGCCGCTCTGAGGAACCTGAAAGACCCATGGAGGCTTCAAGGAACAACTAAAAGAAGGCAGGTATTATGGGAAGATGCTTTTAAAAAGTGATTTCGTGGAATTGGGGAGGGTGGGGGGTGGCATAATGGAGCAGCAATCACAGCAGAGAGAAGCCGAACTAGAGATGTGGAGTTGGAGGCTGGTATGGTCATGTGGCAGTGGTGGAAAAAGACCACGTTGCTGAGTAATATTGGTCCTTGGGCCACCCAGAAGCATAGGCTACCACTGGGCTTGCCTTGGCCTTTCGTCACACACCATGCCAGTGCTGCTGCGCCATCTGCAGACCTGACCACAGAGTGGAGCCTCTCTGCTGCAATTGCTGCCCCTAGCGTGACTCTCCATGCTGCGGGGAGGAGAGCTTGAGGCCACTGTCCAAGGACTACAAGTAGGATGGCTATAATGGCTATGCCTGGCGTGGCCAGCACCAAGGGCAGGGTGAAATACAATGTTCTGGGACTCTTCCGATCCTGCCAGCAGACTCACTGCCCAGCCACAAGATCACCCTGACTTTGAGCAATAAGATACCACAGATGAAGAATGGTTCATTTTCTGGATTAAGTTTACTCCAAAGACTTCCTTGGTCCATACTGCCGCAAGAGTCCAAGTTGATGTCTGTGATCCCTGATGCTGCTGGGGACCAGGTAGAAACCATGTGGAAGTTCATGATCTGTGCTGCCGCCGCCTGCTATGGGAAGTATCTTGCAGCAGTGTCAATGACTGCAGACTCATAACTGAAAATGAGAGACATTGAGGCTTCTGTGACAACCCCATTCCCCCCGCCCCCAAAAAAGAAACAGTCCAGACAGGAAGCTATTGAAGACAGTCCTTAAAAACTATTATAAAGATGCTGATGTGTAGCTCATCACAGTTGACGGCTTCTGGCAGGAGGTGGGGGAAGGGGGTTGTACTCAATTTTCTTTAAGAGGCTCGCCACTGGGAATTTGGCCACGCTCCAAAGAGTATGTGGGCAACACAAATTGGACTTGGTGGGTTTTTGGTTCTGGGTTTTTTTTTGCAGGGGAGGAGGCACAAGGGTGGGAGGGTAGATCTGGGGAGAATGGGAATCAAGTGTGATTGGGGTGCACTGTATGAAATTCCCAAATAATTAATTAAAATATTATATTGAGGAAAATTATAAATGAAAGAAAATAATGGATGTGGGGCAATTTACTTGGTAACATTCCCTTTTTAAAAAGAGATTTATTATGCCAGGCAGTGGTGGTGCATGCCTTTAATCCCAGCACTCAGGAGGCAAAGGCAGGCAGATCTCTGTTTGTTCGATTCCAGCCTGGTCTACCAAGTGAGTTCCAGGAAAGGCGCAAAGCTACACAGAGAAACCCTGTCTTGAAACGCCCCCCCCCCAAAAAAAAGAGATTTATTTATTTATGTATCTTATGTATATGAGTGCTGTGTCTGCATAGCATTCGGATCTCGGTATAGTTGGTTGTGAGCCACCATGTGGTTGCTAAGAATTGAACTCAGGACCTCTGGAAGAGCAGCCAGTGATCATAACTGCTGACCATCTCTCCAGCCCACTTGATACTATTTCAGTGGTATGGCCTCCTTAGTATTGAGGACTGTGAAGCTGTTGGCCTCAGTTTCTTACAAGATAGCAAAAAGACAGTTTAGATAATCATAGTTAATCCCTGGGAACAGTGTTCTTTGTAGAGATTCTCTAGAAACCCAGGTTAACACCAGTGCCTAATGTTCTCTGTGAAATACTTCTGTTCCTCCAACCTTCAGCCCAAGTTTGAATTAAAGGTCTCTTCATGTCTTTTGTGTGGCTTCTGGGTGACTTTATGGTTGTGTCCAAAGTACAGCAGAAGTTAAATTCAGTAATTTCTTTACCCTGGGAAGCTGTTTCTCCTTCCTGGTACTTTCAAATCTTGAAATCACTTAAAAGATATAAAAGATGAAATTGTCCAATATTGGCTCATCAGCAAACAAGGAAGTTAGCTCCCAGAAGGCAGCTGAATTATTCTAGACAGCAGTATTATTCTAGACATCAAGGGGAATTAGGATACATTGGTCCCATGAGTAGTCATCATGTGAGACCCTAGTTTTTGGTCTGTTGACTTCCTGTCTAAGGGGAGAAAGACATTCTTTCACTGTCACAAAACATGACAACTGGGAGGCATGCTCTGATGTTACATATGCAAACCATGGCCTGAAATGTTCAACTCTTACCCCTGACTCAGAAGAGGGATGGAGATTTTCTCCTTCCAGTTCACCCCTGTCCATCTTGGAGACATGATCACAAGTAAATGGAAGAACCTTAGTCTGTTGAATCACACTTCTGTTACTACCAAAAGTTCTAGAATCTAGACAATATGTTTCCTGATGCACTGACCTGAGAAGTTCAGAGCCATTTTTTCCACCTAGGAAAATCAGTTATTACTACCCCCTGAATAGTTAAAGTGACTGACAAATTGACTGGTCCAAAGTCATTTTCCAAATTCCTCCAGAGAGCTGCTTAGAACACATGGATGATCTAGGATGCCTAGACCAGTGTTCACAACCAGTAACAGTTTATCCACACAGGACATTTGACAATATTTGAAGGTGTTAACATCTTGCATACAACAACAAAAGAGCAATGGAGCCCCAACTCTCTCAGTACTGCTGAAATTGAGTATCTCTGCTCATAATGATCTTCTCTTTCTTGTACAATTGAGAGAAATGAAGTCTGTAAGGCAAATAAAGGGTCTGGGCCCCAGTTGTTCTGCCTTTTTTCAAAACGATATGGTTCTTTTCTTTTCACTCTTCCTAGGGAAGGGGGATTTAATTGGAGCAAATCTATCAATTAAAGACCAAGTGATCAAGACCAATGCTGACGTGAAGGCTCTGACCTACTGTGATCTTCAGTGTATCATCCTTAAAGGTCTCTTTGAGGTCCTGGGCCTTTACCCTGAGTACGCACACAAATTCGTAGAAGACATCCAGCACGACCTCACATACAACCTTCGAGAAGGTCATGAGAGCGATGTAAGTCCCCTTTCTAATTAGCACATGGCACTGGGGATCAGATATAACAGTAGAGACAAATGTCATAGCTTCCTTGTAAAGGGCTCTGCAGGTAAGGTATTCAGCCCCCAGCTAACTGATGGAGTTACTAGAACCTGCAGTCCTTGCTAACATGCAAGGAAAGGACTATTTGTAGGCAGTTTCTTGCTTGCTCATCTTCATGTGTTCATGTCTAATCGCAGTTTCAGTGATACACAGTATTTATCTGGAAATAGGTAACACCTCCAATATTTGAAGATTCCAGGAGAAAGTATATGGGTCAGAGTTTGCTGCATGTTCAGTCAGCCCTTCAACTGCTAGACAGGAAATTGCAAGAAACTAATCTTTTTGTTAAAATGGTACCCCAAACAATCTATTTCAGAGTGTCCAAATTTTCATAAATGGATTCAAGCCAAAGACTGTCACACTTAAAGCATAATGAACATTTTGTGCAATTATATATTTGCATCATGTTTCAGTTTATACAAACAGCTTTCCTGTCAAAATATGTACTATACTGTGCCTTGTGTTTAAGCTGATCATGAGCATGACTTTGTTAGATGTGTCAGTGATAATGACTTAATAGGAATAATTGTTAAAAGGCAAGCCAGAACATGCAGGTTATTGTATAACAGTCAGTGTCTTGTTTCAGATATTTGCAGCACTCAGAGCTTTAAGAAACTGTAGTTATGACTAATCCACAATATGCAGATATTTTGGGTAATCATTAGCATTCACTCTTTTGAAAAATAGACAGAAAAATGGGTATTGTATATTTTTTCATCTAGGTTTGGGGTATAAGTGATGTTAGATAAATACATGTTATCCCATCCTCTCCACTGGTAATAGAAAATGAGGGTCAATATTTATTGGCTACCTATTACTCTAAGCAATCTTCCTATATAAAGCATTTTATTAATTAAAACACTGTTTAGGATAAGTGTTAATCCATTTCTGTAGCAGAACAGACAGATTCAGAGTGGCTGTGGTCATGCAGACTTGCAGGTAGCTAGGTCAGTATGTGAGAACAAAACCGAGGTTTAAAGTCTACTGTTGAGTAAGAAAGGTCCTGCCTTTTTCTGAAATAATTCCCATGCATCTCATGCAATAGACTGAATCTTAAAATTCAAGGTGCAGTTTGTATTCTCCATGACAGTATAAAAGTCACAGTTTTAAGAAATATAACATAATGTTTTGAAATGTACATGCATTATTAAATACACAAATCCTACTAATTAATATATGTTTCTTACATTCATATTCATTCATGATGACAACATTCAAAATGCTCTCAGCAGTAATCAAGTGGACAACATGTCATTGTTAATGATAGTCACTATGCTGAAGTAGAGATGAAATTTTGTGTCCTTGGACCAATCTCTCCTACCTGCCTCAAGTAACTGCCATCCTATTCTCAGCTTCTAGGATTCCAGCTTTCTCCAGATTCCACATAAAGGTGAAATCATACAGGATCACATGAGGCTTATTTCACTAAGCATATCCCCCTCCCAAGTTCACCAATGTTGTAAATGATAGAACTTCCTTCTCCATCAAGAGTGACTAGTATCCCAGAGTGCATAAATACTGTGTTTTCTTTATTCATCTGTTCATTGATAGACATTCAAGTTGATCCATGACTATTGGGAAGAATGTGGCAATGAGCATGAACACACACATATCTCTGGCACATATTGGTCTCAGCACATTTGCATACATAACCAGTAGTAGAATTGTTGGATCTGTGGTAGCTATACTTCATGGTCTGCTGTGTGTTCCCACCCACAGTCTGTGAGGAGTCCCTCTTCTCATCTCCACCAATAGTCACATCTCAGCTCTGTGACAGCAGCCATCCCAGCTGCTGTGAGATGATAGCTCATTGCAGTTTTATTTTGCATTTCCATGATTAGGAATGACGCCCAACTCCTTTTGAATATCTTCTTTGAAGAATGCCTATACTGCTCTTTTGCCCATTTTTAATCAGTCTGCTTGTCTTCTTGCCATTGGTTTCTCTGAGTTCCCCACACATTTTGAATATCAACCTCTATCGGATATATAGTTAGCTGGAATTCTGCAGTTTTTCCTGCTCCATTGGTTGTTTCCCTTGCTGTGAACGTTTAAATTTGACATAATTTAATTAGTCTTTCTTTACTGTTTTTTCTGTGTGTTAGAGTCACATTCAAAAGAAAAGTCATTGGCCAGATCAATGTCAAGAAGGTCTTACACTTAAGTCTCTTTTTTATTATATTTTTAAAATTTTATAATTTAATTTAATTTTACATATCAGCCACAGATTCCCCTGTCCTCCCTCCTCTTGCCCCCCAACCCTCTCCCCAGCCCACCCCCCATTCCCATCTCCTCCAGGGCAAAGACTCCCCTGGGGATTCAGCTCAACCTGGTAGATTCAGTCCAGGCAGGTCCAGTCTCCTCCTCCCAGGCTGAGCAAAGTGTCCCTGCTTAAGCCCCAGGTTCCAAACAGCCAGCTCATGCACTAATGACAGGTCTCAGTTCCACTGCCTGGGTGCCTCCCAAACAGTTCAAGCTAATCAACTGTCTCACTTATCCAGAGGGCCTGATCCTGTTGGGGGCTCCTCAGCTATTGGTTCATAGTTCATGTGTTTCCATTAGTTTGGCTATTTGTCCCTGGGCTTTTTCCAATCATGGTCTCAACAATTCTTGCTCATACAATCCCTCCTCTTTCTCGACAATTGGACTCCTGGAGCTCCACCTGGGGCCTGGCTGTGGATCTCTGCATCCACTTCCCTCAGTCTTTGGATAAGAGTTCTAGCATGACAGTTAGGGTGTTTGGCTATCCAGATCACCAGAGTAGGTTGCTCATAGGAGGATACTAGATGTAAAACAAAGGATGACTAGATTGCTACTCACAACTCCAGGGAGGCTACCTAGAAAACAGGACCCTAAGAAAGACACAGGGATCCCCCAATGACAGAGAAATGGATGAGATCTGGACGTGGTGGGGTGGGTAATGAAGGGCAATTGGGTCAAGGGAAAGAGAGCCTAGGGGAGTGAGAGATCACAGCTGGAGCAAGAACAGAGAGGGAGAACAAGGCAAAAGAGACCATGATAAATGAAGACCCCATGGGAATAGGAAGAAGCAAAGTGCTAGAGAGGTCCCCAGAAATCCACGAAGATACCTCCACAATAGACTCCACAATGGTCGAGAGAAAGCCCAAACATTTAAGTCTCTTATTTGAGTTGATTTTTAAATATAATATGACATTAGGATCTAATTTCATCCAATGTATTGCTTCTTCTTTTCCCCTCCTCTCCTCCCTTCTCTCCTCTCCTTCCTTCCTCACTATCATTTACTCCTTTTTAAAGCAGTGTCATAGTTTTTTTTTTTTTTTTTAAAGATGTGTGTCACCTATGAAAGCTTCTCAACATCAGTTTCCTTTCCATGGGATAAGGTTTTTTCTTCTGATGGAACATTAGCAGGTCACCTCTGTCATGTTCACAATCATCTTGGACTTGTGAGACTGGCTCTTGCAGTTTGTCCTTATTCTTGAAGTGTTTCCCTCCCTCTTGAAATGGTTTCTCTGGACTCTGCTAATACCTCAACATATTTCAAGTCTTTTTCTCTTGGTCCAACTTGGCTTCAAATTCCAGGTCCTCAGGCCAATGTGACTGTGAAATTCATGTTCTGCAACCCAGCCTCCTCACAGACATCCTTGCATTTAAGGTTGTAGATTTGTAAGCTAAAACAAACCCTTTATTCCTCAAGTTGCTTTGGGTCATTGTGTTTTAATACAACAATAAAAACCCTAAGATGATAATTCAGCTATATACATTGTTATTGTAGTGACCAACTTACCCAGTTTTACTTCAGTGGTCTATCATGTGTCACAAACTACTTGTGTGTAGCAGGCTTTCTCTTGGGCCTCCAACCAGCTCCCAAATCATAACACAAGACTTATTATTAGTTATAAATGCTTGGCCTTATCTTATGCTTGTCCCACTAGCTCTTATAATTTATTTTAAGCTGAATTTCTCTTCATCTATGTTTTGCCTCAGGGCTTTTTACCTTTCTTTCATTCTGTATGTCCTACTCTGTATCTAGTTGGCTGGTGGCTGCCTGGCCCTGGGCATTGCCCTCTCTTTTTCCTTCCTTTTCTCTCCTCATATTTATTCTCTCTGCTCACCAGCTCTGCCTATTCCCTCCTGCCTAGTTATTGTCCATTCAGCTTTTATTAGACCAGGCAGGTGCCTTAGGCAGGCAAAGCAACACATCTTTACTTAACTAAAAAATGTAGCATAAACAAAAGCAGCACACCTTTACATAATTAAACAAATGCAGCATAAACAAATGTCACACATCTTTATATATTTAACAATTATTCTATTCCACAACATGTATCTGAAAAAAAATCTGTGAACCTATGAAATACATGAATATTATATACCATAATATTAAACTACACTTCAGGGTCTCACTAGGAACCCCCAAACACATATGGATCACAGGCAACCCCACAGGTAGAGACAATTACAGAAAACCATGACCCATCAAAGTGCAGTTTCAGAATTGAGTCCTAACTTACACATTAAAACACAACTCCTGATCAGAGATCATGGAACCAGAAAGGATGGAAAAACTGTAAGATCTAGACACTCAGACAGTTTGCTGGGAGATTGTATCTCCTAGTAATGTCAGAAGCTACACCCATAAGAGTCTCGCCAGCAACACTCCGAAGCATGAGCTGAACAAAAACAACAGGTGGACAGGTGCAAACTAAGGAGGTCTCAACCCCAGCAAATCCAGACTTTTTTCCCTGCCTGCCTTCCCAGGCCACCTGGTGCATGTGGTAGTGGCAGGAATCCAGTCTGTCTTGCCTCACCCAATCCTGCATTTCAGGGCTCCTGGTTTACGCACCTCCTCACCTGCTCCCCCACATGAAGTGCTGCTACTCTGGCCTTACCTAACCACATGCTGGCATTTGTCCCTCCCAGATTCCTGTCACATTGTCTTAAGATTCGTAAAGTATTTAACAGGTTACAAAATTGTTGGGATTGAATATTTTCTTACTCATGATCAGTGTCTCCTAACAGAATGCTTACTTTATGAAGTTTCTTATATCCTACACTACTATCCCAAGTGGCCAAATATACTGCTGACACAAGACATCCTGCTGAAATTAGGAGCTTACTGGCTATAGAGCCAGGGCATTGTCTAAAGGGCAATGTTACAGGAAATTAGGCTTGCACCCCTCAGAAGCCACAAGCCAAAGAGAATGTCAATACGTTCAAAAGAGAAACAATGAAATAAAAACCAGTTTCACTGAAAAACAACAGGTTTTCACTTACCTGAAGTTTAGAACACAGGGTTTTCAAGAGCCCTGTGGGGACTTTAATTGAACAATGGAAACAAGAACTCGCAGTATGAGTGATGGAAGTCCTCCAGGTGGAGGATGAAAGAATATCTGTCTTTGAATTCTAGCAAACATGCCATGTTCTATAGAAATGGGTCAACCCATAAAACACTACTGCCCCAGAGATCAAAGAAGTAGAACTGTTACCCACCAATCACTTTTTGTGTTGCCCGGGCCACGACACTATCATTTGAGGGTACCATCAAATCTCTCCCTGCCAGGCTAAGGAAACAGAGAAGAAGGGAGAGAAATTTTGAAGAAAAAGAAAGAAAGAAAGAAAGAAAGAAAGAAAGAAAGAAAGAAAGAAAGAGCTCGAGATTGAGGAGTACAGCTGTAAACCAGTGTCAGAAACAACAAGCAGTTGCTGCATGAACTCTCAGAACTTTGGTTGCTGGTCCAAGATTTGCACAAGCTAATCTAGTCGATATTCTAGCATGGGTGGTTAAGGGGGGTATGGATATAGGGCTCCACTTCTTGTTTGAGAAGCTATAGGCAATTAATGGCTGGTTGGAGAAAGAAAGATTTCTTAAGAGGTGATGCTTCTAGTTGATTTCTCACACTATAGTGGTCTCATGCATACAAATACTGCATGAAATCTTAGTTGGACTCAGAAAGTGTGTGTGTGTGTGTGTGTGTGTGTGTGTGTGTGTGTGTGTGTGTGTTTTCTTTAAAAAGATACTGAAGGTGAGAGGAATGATTTGGGGGAAGGACCCAGAATGAGTTGCAGTGAGGGGTGGATTTGGATCAAAATAATGCATTCATATATGAAGAAAAAGATAAAATAATTCATTAGAAAAAGATTTGAAAGGAGAAATGAATTTAAACTAACAAACCCAAGCCTCTAGAAAAGGTGGCTTACCTGTGGTTAAAAAATAATTCACCAGTGTGTAATACATCCATGTGTTGTCCTCAGTGATGAGCTGTGGGGAACAGATCTGCAATGCAGGTGGTGAAATCTGCCCAAGTCTTCCTCCTCACATCCCTCCTTGGTGTTATCTTGAGGTATCAAAGTGAGAATGCATATTTCTGTCCAAGTCTGAACCCCAGGTTTCTAACACACAAAAGTCAAGCTTTATCTCCATTTTTCCTTTTTCTATTTTCATTATTTTATTTATTTATTTATTTATTTATTTATTTATTTATTTATTTATTTATTGTGTGTGTGTATGTGTGCAGTTATATATGTATTCAAGTGTGATGGTATGTATGCATGTGTGCAGGTACATGTGAATATATGTGCACATGTATATGTGCATGGAAACCAGAGATCAACTTTAAGTTCTCTTCATCAGAAACTGTCCATCTTGATTTTTGGGAAAGTCTCTTGTTGCAATTTAGGGCTTGCTGACATGACTAGATTGGTTGGCTGGAAAGCCTCAGGGATGTTCTGGCTCCTCCTTCCCATCACAAGTTCACAGCAACACACCCAGTTATTTTTTTGGAGGCTGGGAATTGAACTCAGGTCCCCATACATGCTCAGCAAGCACTTTGCTGACTGAACCAACTCCCCAGTCCCTAGTTTTATGTTTTTATGGCAGCCTTTTCAAATGCAAGTGTCACTGGAGAAAGCATTGAGTTTTGTGTCCTGTTGAGCTGCATCTGGTCTAGGCAACTTCTTCTGTGACTAAGCTTTCCTAAATCAGTGGTATTCGGTTCCATGCTTCCTAGAATGGAGACTGACTAGATCCTTCAGATGAAAGCTTTGATTTGCCATCATTATATACTGTTGGTGTGACTATATTATGTTGTAATTAATTTCAAGACTGTATGGGGAAAGGGGGGCTTTTCCAAGGAAGGCACTTGGTTTAAATTTAGTCTTTGTTTCAGTGTGAAACAAAATCAGGCTGCTTGGAAGCAATTTTCCTTTAAGATTATCTAAAAAATAGTAATAATTTTACAAATCACATCTGACAGTCTAGATTTTTAGTTCTCCAAGAGTAGCCTGTGTATAGGTACACATCTGCTAACACAGATTTGGGTAGTAAGAGAACATAATTAATACTGTCCCATTCTGAGAAAAGTACTCTCAGAAAATTGACATTGAAGGACTCACATGTCACTTTATCATGTCAACTTTCCCTTCTATTTGTGGCCCAGCAAGGTATCTTGGTTTTCCAGTTGTCTCTCTTAAAATTTCCTCCTTTAGGAAACAAAAATAAAAAGTCTTTAAAATTTCCTGTAATCAGCCTTTCACCTACAAAACTTAAGAGCATCAGGCAGGAAGAGTTCAGTGCGTGACAATCTGGACATGGTCCTTGTATCCAAATTTATGTTTGGAAACTTCTCATACTGGAGTTTTAGGTGGTTTCAGGAGGAATTGAAGCAGACATGGTACCTTGAAGGCAAAGCTGTCTCATTTAGCATCTCCAGAACCCAGGGTTGTATTGATGCTCACGATGTTTGAATGAACTTCACAGTTGAGCTTCTCAGAGTAGACACTGCCTACTACTGACTACAGCAAAGTGGCTCAGTGCCTCTTTCTATTCTTTTTAACAGTGTGTGCACGCGTGCGTTGTATGTGTGTAGGTTAGAGGATAACTTTCAGGAGTTTGTTCTCTCCCTCTACCATTGTTTCCAGGAATTGAACTTGGGTCATTGGATTTGTTCGGCAAGCACTCTTACCTGCTGAACCATCTCAAGGGAACCACCCAGCCCAGTTTTTTTTCTTAATGATTACTCAGGCTCTCTGCTTTATCCTCTGTGCTATGATTGGCCTCACCCACTTCTACTATTAAAGATCTCAGTGAAGGCTGGCTCTGTGGACTCCACTGACCTCTGAATTCATATTGATTTCTAACCTGATGTCCTGTTTCTCCTGCCTAGACCTCTGCTTCAGCAAGATGAGCTTATAATCTGAAAGTTATTAAAGGCAGGAAGTTACTCTCATCTCTTCTCAAGGTACAGAGTGGCTCTTTGAAGAGAACTTATGTTAGGATTAGAGCTAGTATAAGGACATTGACAAAATCTTCTAAGACTTTTAATGAATGTTGGAGTGATTCACAATGAGGATACTGACTGAAAACAACCCAAATGGAGTAGTAAGAAAGGGGAGTCACTACACTGACATATAGACACAGACACACATACCACAGACACACACACATACACACACAGAGACACACACCACATACATACACACACCACATACATACACACAGACACATACATACACACACCACATACATACACACAGACACATACATACACACAGAGAAACACACATACCACATACATACAGAGAGAAATTCACCCACCCACTCACACACACACACCCCATATACACACATACACACACACACACACACACACACACACACACACACACACCACATACATCCTAGATCTTAGAAACTTAATCATCAGCATCTCAAATCTCCAGTGGAATTTTCTTTCAACTTTTTACTTTAACTTTTCTCTGTATCATATTCTTCTATTCCTACACTCACCATTCTTCTTTACTAATCTAAATAGAAGAAATGGGTTGTTGACTAATTCTAGAATTCTAGACTAATTCTGGAATAGAAATGCTAGGTGGTAAAGCCTGGGTCAAATGGCCACCTTCATCAATCATCAAGTGTGGGAGGGGGCATGAAATAGGGACAGGACACACTATACTGCTTTGTGGCTTCCGTGGAAACCCTGTGGCATGAAGACTTGAGATAAGTGAGGTGATGCAGAGAAAGGCTGGTGGGCAGATTTGTTGCTGGATAAAGGAGACAGAGCAGGTAATGGTAAGGATAGGTCTCTTCTGTGTAGTTGCATCACTGGAGGTTCCCATAAAAATGTATCTTAGCGGCATTCCCACAGCACCCAAATACCACTTAGACATACGTACATACAAAGTTTTAAGCCATCCTGTAGTGACTCACTCTGTTAGTAAGCTCTCTGCTTCTGTTACAAAACACCTGAGAAAATCAACTTAAGTAAGAAAGGTTAATTTTAGCTGAAGGCATCAGAGATTTCAGTCCACAGTTGTGTGACTTGAGCTCTTGCTGTTTCTGGGCTGTGGTGAACAGAGTAAACAGTGAAAAGCTGTGGTAGAGCAAATGGTGGTGGCAAAGGAGAGGAGAGAGGACAGGTATACTCTCCAAGGGCAAGCCCTAGTGAACTCTTTTCTTCAACGGGGCCTGCTACCTTCCAACAGCCCACTGATTTATAAACAGTTGGGTTAACCCATCTGTCAGGTCTTAGTCCTCATAGTCTTCATTCAGTTTCTGAAAGCCTCACTTGTGCACAAGAAGCCAAGCCCTCAACACCTGAGCATATGAGGGACATTGATGATCTGCTGGATTTTTTCCTGTGCCGCCCCTTGCTATCCACAAAGACAGCACCTACCCTACAAAAATAATCAGCCATGTTTGGTGCCATCTGAGTACTTCAAGCTGTGCTTGCAGGGTGAGACCCGAGAAGTTAGATTTAAGTTCCTTCAGAGGATGGGGAAGTGAGTTGGGCTGGGAAAGGTAGAGGAAGAAAGGTCACCTGCCATTCCATAAATAATAACAAAAAAAAAAAAAAAATCTTTCCTTCCCTGGTTTTTTTCCATCCTGTAGGGAACAGCAGATGTTTAGCCTGAAATAAAGAGTGTCAGATTTGCATATGAATACACATGCTCACCAACAGGCTTGACTCTATGTGTATTTAGACCTTCAGAATGAAAAACTGCCTAGTTTATCTGCCAGGAATTCTCAGACTCACTCCACTGAAATGCAGAATGTGGGAAGGAGGCTCCCCTACCACAAATATGCTCTGGGTGGTGGTTTAGGTTTTGGAAGTGCACAAATGCCCTCTCTGGAATTGGCCCATAGCTAGCACAGCACAGTCCTACCTTCACCTCAACCTATAGTAGTAGCTCCATGAGTCCAGCTCTGTGCCAAGCACTTTGCAAACCTTAAGTTATTTTAGGCCTTCAGAACCTTGTATAAAAAAGTTACATGTCACATTAGTTATTTTTATCATCACTGACATAAAATACCTGACAGACACAGCTTAAGAGAAGAGTATATTCTGACTCCCAGGTTCTGGGGATTTCAGTCCATGCTGATAGGGAAGACAAGGGTGTGCTAGTAGGAGCTTAGAACACAGTAATCTCATCTTACAGATAAGAAAGCAAAGACTAGAAGTCTGGGTCATGTACCTCAAAGGTCTGCCCCTAGTAGCACACTAGATAATCTTCATGTTCAAAGTTATCACAACCACCCAGAACCATGCTACCTGCTTAAGCATTCAAATAATTGAGCCTGTAGGGTGCAGTGCACTTATTATAATAAGTGGATTTATATTCCAGATAAGACAGCTGGCTAAGAATCAGAGAAGCTAAAACCATCCAGAGTTTTTCAGCAAGTAGGCAAAGGAGACGAGAAACTTGAACTTCAAGCACAAATCATTCCACCCAAAACTCAGTTGGAACTTAGTATATATTTAAAATAAAGTTGCAAATGCCTGCTCAGTCCCTTAATCCTAAAAGCATGGGTGCCAACTACACATTAAAATTTTCCTCTGATAAAGCTTTATAAAATCCAACAGGTAAAGGAACCACAGCACTTTTTGACCTTAAATAAAGATATATGCTTTTCATAGATATATGATGTATATAGATGATTGATAAATAGATTATAGATAAAAGATATGTGATAGATCAATAGATAAAAGATATATGTTATATTGATAGATAATAGGTGATTGATAAGAGATAGATGATAGATAGGTAGATAGATGATTGATAGATGATAGATAGATAGGTAGAGATTAATTTCATTTTCTACAGAATAATAGAAACTTACAATGGAAGGGTTCTTGTGTACAATTTCATAAAAATGTTTTTTGTTTGATCACTGTTGCCATTAACCCACTCAAACTAGCTTAAAGAGAAGCAGCAATTTATTCACTCATAGAACTAGAAACCAGTCTTTGGTTAACTGTCTGACCTGAGTGGGTTATGCTCAAAGAGGAATTGCTCACTTGAATAAATTCTCCCATGAACCACACCAAGTACATGTTTCAAAAAGAGTAAATCTCACCATATTTTATTTTCTCCTGTCGAATTAATATTTAGTAGCACATATAGTAGTAACACATAGAGGAAAAATGCCAATATCTACTAGCTGTATATTATATGTGATTTGTTACAGTAGATCATTTAATTTATTTTTTAGTCTCTGGGAGTTTAGATCATGCTCATAGACATGGCAACTGAGTGTCTGGTACACTTGCTGAGATTTCAGAATTAGTGAAGAATTCGAACCTAATCAAATTCTTGTCTTCTGAATAAAACCTGATAGATTTGTCTATAAATACCTTCTACCTCAAAAGAGAAAGGCCCTTTCTACTCTAAACATGCTTCAGTCAGAAGCTGCAGTCAGCATCCAAATCCATTCACTTCAACCTTTTTAGCCTGAATTCTATTTCTTGTCTTAGCTCATAAAAAGTCCAATGGAAGCAAGTATTTCAGGAAATGTATCTCACAACTAGAAGGAAAGAAATATGGTGGCATTACTATGTCTTAGTCATTTATCTAATTCTCTCCCTGTAGTGTATATGTTCCTATTTGTTTGCAGACATCCATTCATTAGTAGTTCTGGGACTGTGGTCTCACTCTGGGAGAATTTCTTCCCACTCAAGAATGTGCTTTTCAGAGTGCTATGTACATTGCTGTCCTTTCTTCCCTTACCTCACCCCGTTTTTTTGTTTTTGTTTTTGTTTGTTGTGGGTTTTTTGTTTGTTTGTTTGGTTGGTTGGTTGTTTGGTTGGTTGGTTTTTTGAGACAAGGGTTTCTCTGTATAGCTTTGTGCCTTTCCTGGATCTTGCTCTGTAGACCACGCTGGCCTCGTACTCACAGAGATCCACCTGCCTCTGCCTCCCGAGTGCTGGGATTAAAGGTGTGCACTACCACCGCCCAGTGTCAGCCCGTTTTTAAAGAGGAAACATGTAAAATCTCCAGTCCACTGTCATTTCAAATATACCAAATAGTATTCTAATTATTTTATGGTCTCAGATATATTCTAGTAAGAAGTTTAAAGTCCTAAATAAATCTAATAAACATCTCTTAAAATACTCTTTAAATGTGAGTACATCACATTTGCCAACAAATAATCCATTCTCAGTACTTTTTAGAGACACCTACACACTCATGCACACGTTTGTGTTGAAGGATTGAATCTGTCAATGAACAAAGCACTGTTTTTAGTTTAGATTTTGTTCACACTTCTCAGTCAAATTGAAAATACTTTACCTGTGAGTATATTAGAACTTTCATAAGACAAAATTTTTATTGTGTTATTTGTATTAGAATTTACTTTCATAGGAATCCTGAATGCTTTGTTGCAGCCAACATTTTTATTGCGTGGAGATTTGTGAATCTAGGAATGCTTTCCAGGTCATCCTTGGTCACCTGGAACATTTCCTGTTAGGTCCCTAATCTCTCAAAACCTGGGTCAGCTGTTACAGCATAAGGTAGTGGGTGGCATGATTAAAGCAGTTGTAAGTAAACTAAGTTGGTAGACATAAAATTAAAATTAAAAACAAATTACAAAATCCCAGGATAAACAGCTTTAATAGTACTTTTTCCATGAAGTTCTCCAAAAGGATGGAGGCAGCAGAAAGAACAGCATATGGCAGAGACAGCTTGCTTACAGCACAGCAGAGTTTGCTCAGCAGGCAGATCTTGCAAGTCTACACTCTGATAGATTCAAGATATCTAATTTGTTCACCATTTAAACCCAGTATTCTGGGACCAAAAGAATGGTAGCTTTGAGTGGGAGAAACAGCAGCCAAGAAGTCAGAAACACGACTCAAACGAGATGCTGAGTCTGAGGGAAAGTTGAGTTCCTTGAAATGATAAATCAGAAAACCAGCTTGGGGTGCGGGTGGGGTAAGAAGTACATTTCAACAAGTGAATGAGATTTAAAGGCTTTGGTTCCATATCATTGAGAAAAAATGATTAAGAAAATCTCTAAGATAAACATCTGCAAGATGTTAAGCTTTCCGTGATGTGGTAATCCCACTTACATTTTCTTCTGCTAAGATTAGAGTCCCTGATAGCAGAGCATATGGTGACTGTTCTGTGTCACTGCATTTCCTCTCAAATTCTTCCAAATCCGGATGGCCAAATGAAATATTTTCGTATCCTAGATTATACAGTTTACATTTTTCTTTAAGGCTACTAGCCACATTTCCTTCCTGGTGATTAATAACAAGCTGCCATCGTATATGGAAGAAAAACAAACAGAATCCTGTCAGGGAGCCATGGATGAAGATCTTTAAGCCTTAATTAAGCATTAGACCTATAATTAGGGTTAGGGTTGGATTAGGATTAATACTCATAGTTCTAAAGCCAGAGTGATTCCTTCGAAAAATGAGATGTTGCAGGTTTCCTGCAAATCCTAAAGAAATAGGCTAGCAAGTGGTCAGGTGCAACAGGTTCAAAGGCCAAATAACTGGAATTAAAAAGCATAGGTTTCTGAAAATACTCATGCATGTATCTTTCCCATTAGAGCAGATTGTCCCTGTTCAGTACCATGGACATAAGCTTAGAAAACAGAAAATTAGAAAAGCTCTTTTAAAAGGAACTACACACACACACACACACACACACACACACACACACGCACGCACGCACGCACGCACACGCACATGCACACACGCGCACACACACACACCACAGGGGAAAAAAACAGCAATCATTTTGTAGGAGTATAAACATAGTTAGATTAGGTCATGTTGTTTTTTCTCTTATTCTCTTTTTTTTTTTGTGGGGGGGTACTTGCCACCCAGCTCCCAAATAAATCGCACATGGAGGCTTAGTCTTAAGTATAAATGCATGGCCTTAGCTTGGTATGTTGCTTGCCAGCTTTCCTTAACTTATCCCATCTATCTCTTGCCTCTGGGCTTTTTGCATTCTCTTACTTTTGTAACTCTTACTCTTCCTTCCTGGCTTGCTGTGTAGCTGTGTGGCTGACCCCTGGAATTCTTCTCCTTCTCTGGCTGATGCTTTTTTCTCACCCCAGATTTCTCCTTGTATTTATCCTCTCTGCCTGCCAGCCCCAACTATCCTTTCTCCTGTCTTGCTATTGACCATTCAGTTGTTTATCAGACCATGATGCAAAGTAATACAGCTTCAGGATTAAAGAAATGCAACATAAACAAAAGTAACACACCCTAAAATAATATTCTACAACATTCCCCCCTTTTGTCTAAACCAAAAAAAAAAAAAAAAGTGTTTAACTTAAACATAATAAGACTATCTGTAATGACAATTACCAAGTAAGGATTATATTCACAAAATTCTGTCCATTTGTAGTTACCATATTCAGAGAAAATAAGGCATTATCTACCTCATCTTAGTGAATCCAAAGTTTTACACCTAACTTACTTTCTATCATAACAAAAGAAAAGTTCAATTATAACTATCTAGTCTTCAACTCCATCAAAGACCCAGGAGGATGTAATATTATTTAATGACAGAGATATTTGGCTACCTGGATAGTCACATTGAGGCATTCATCTTCACCCTACAGGCCCAGAATACCGGGCAAACTTTTCAGTGAAGCAGGAAATTTGAAGGACTATCCTGCCTTGCTTTGGCAAAGCTCAGCAGTCACTTTCCTGTGTGTCCTGCAGAATATCTGGCAAACTCTTCTGTGAAGTAGGAATTTTGAAGGACTGTCCTGCCTTGTTTTGGCAAAGTTCAATAGTCTTTTTCCTGTGTGTCCTGCATGTCCAGTCTGCACAGCACATTGTCAGAAGTCAAAGACAAGAGCATTTTCTGTGCCCAGTGGCTAACCTTGCCACAGTGAAAGCAAACTCCATCAGGAGTTTCTTCAATGCCCATCATCTTCTCTGAAGTAAATTGGTGCTGCCAGGAGCAGATGTGTCTCATTGTCATGAAAAGTTTTACATTAATAAAACATTTTAAATGCCACATTCTATAGGTCTTTGAAAGGTTTGAAGACCATCTATCTATCTAAAATAGTTATCTATATGATCTGGAAAGTGTACCTAATATATCTACAAATTTGATTGTTATAAATGTTAAGTGCTAACCTATGTTTCCTGACTATCCTATATAGTTTATAATAGTAGCTTTTAAAAACTAGAACTTTACCTTACTTTTTAAGTGAACTGTACAGGTACAATATCTTAAACAAGAGTATAAACACATGTACAATATGTGGGAACAAAAACAACCATAAATTTGCATCAATATACAAAAAGTCTTTAGACAAGAGTCAAAACCTATATACAGTGTATAAAATTAACTTTAAATTTGTATCAATATACCAAAATCCATGCCAATGCAAAATATCTGAGATTAATAGTTGTCTTTTTAATCCTATATTTCTATATTCCCCTAAATATAACAAGCATCCATGACCCACCAAATAACCAAAGACCATTCACCCTTCTCTTGGGAATGTGGGCATAGTATTCTGCAAACTGCTTCCTGCTCTCTGTGGGTGAAGTATTTTTAGGGTCTCAGAAAGAAAATTTTGAGATAATGACCAAGTCCCAGGAAGACCAGCAGTAATTTTTGCTGATAAATATGACCTGTCAAATTTCAGGAGATCTTGCCTGATCAAACCTGATCCATATTAACCCTGGAGGAATCCACAGTCTGTCATCTCCTATAGGAACAAAACTCCGAAGCATTTTCTATTTCCATTTAACAAATACATTTTTTGACGTTTTAAAAGTTAAGGCATTCCTAAAGTTTATA
Source organism: Onychomys torridus (assembly GCF_903995425.1). Taxonomy (NCBI): domain Eukaryota; kingdom Metazoa; phylum Chordata; class Mammalia; order Rodentia; family Cricetidae; genus Onychomys; species Onychomys torridus. The sequence continues at coordinate 1,278,166 of NC_050460.1, read as the reverse complement.
GGCTGATTTATTTCAACAGTCCCTCTTTCAATTCCAGGGCACTTTGCATATGTCCTTTACTTTTCAACCATCAAAAAATTCAAAATCAACACAATAACATTCAGGATTTAGACTCCATTTGTATCTCTCATCTCTACGTGGCTTATACTTTTTTCTATTACTTTACTTCTCTCTTTAAAGACTTTACTATTTTTAAACTATTTCTATGACTCTCCATTCCCTTTTTCTTTCTTTCTTAAGCCTATGCACATTGCAAAACACACTGGAATCTTGTTGGAGGTTTTTCCATCTGGGCCTCTTTTACTGCATATCTCTAGTCATTTTTGACTGCATGAGCAAACTTTAAACTGCTAACCTACATTTGGATCCTCTACATATGGCTCTCGGCTGGCACTGCCCACTTCTCAGGTTGTGAAAACCAAGTGTGAAACTCATGGCCAGTTGGAAGTTTGTCTGACCAGGAAATGCATTCAACCTTCCTTGAGTTCTAAAATGCTGATTCTTGCATGGTGGCAGGCATTTTTACTTAGTTTTTTGTTCCTGTTTGACATGCTGGCTGCTAAAGGGCTTGCCTGAAGGCAGAAACTCATAAAGGGGCATATCGTATTGTTTCCCTCAGCTATCTCAGGCCCTACATGGAAATATGGCCCCACATTGGGTGTCAAAATGTTGTTGATGGCATTTTATTATTTTGAGGGGCCAGCCCCCTAGCTACACAGCCAGCCATGGAGTAAGAGTAAGATTTACAGAAGTAAGATAATGAGAAAAGCCCAGAGGCAAAAGGTAGGCAGGATAATTTAAAGTTAAGGAAGTTAACAAGGAACAAGCCAAACTAAGGCTTAGCATTCATAATTAAGAATAAGCCTCCATATGTGATTTATTTGGGAGCTGGATGGCAGGCCTCCCAAAAGAGTAAAAAACAAACAACAAGAAGTCCATTTTAAGAATGACTTACTGTAAATGTTTTATATTCATTTTTAACAGTCTTACCCTGTCTGTTTTATAAGAGGAGGCCACTTCACTGGGTGTCAACTGTGATTCTCCTTATACTTCAGATGGGACTTTGTCACTAGGTTTCTCTCTTAGTGTCCTTTCCATTTTCTGTGACAGAAGCAACTTAGGAGAGAAATGGTTTATTTTAACTCACAATTCCATGCTATAGTCCACCATTGTGGGGAAGTCAGGGGTATAGGAACTTGAAGAAGCTGGTCAGTCACAACCACAGTCACCAGCAAAGAGAGAATGGATGCTTGAATGCTTAGTGCTCAGCTAGCTTCCTCCTGACATTGCCATAGGCCAACCTGACTCACACAATCTCTCATTGAGACTCTCTTCTTGGGTGGTTCTAGAGTGTGTCAAGTTCAAAGTTAAAACCAGTCATTACACTTCTCATATGATAACTCTAACTTGTCCATATAGTACAATTCAGGGAAGGGGCCATTGCTCACTCTTCTTTAGATTCTTCACTATTTATTTTAAGACATTTAGGCAATGTCTAACTTCTAATTAAAGCCCTGAGTCATAGTATAAAATTGTATAAGAAAAAGAAATACACATTCATATGTACATAACTGGAGAATGACTTTTTCCCATAAAGAAAGTAGTTTTTGTGGAGATATTGGAAAGAGACCTAGGGTGAAAATTGGTGATATGTCAGGTAAATTTTACCATACAATTTTTTATTCTGTCAACATCCATCTTTGAGCCCCAGTAGGGATGTATAAATATGACTACAGGCATGAGTCATCCTAAATTTCATTGTCTTATAATTTCATTGAAAATTTTCACAGACATGAATTTTTAACCAAATATTTAGTCAATAATACTTTCCACATGGTGCATGTGTGTCATCATCCTGAGTAAAACAACATTAATCTTAGAAGCCTTACATCATACTGACTGTGAGCAGCCATTGAATATTTGGTAAAAGTGTGAAGGACATAATGAACACCTTCTCAGGCTAAAATTTCAGAGATTTCCTTAAGCAAATGTACATGTGCATTTGGCCATGTAAAGGTTGCCTGGTACCATCTGTGGAAACTTTCTTATGGCTAAGTGAGCTTTACTAAGTCTACATAAGCAAAGTGCCCCCATTTCAGTCTGCTGACTACAACAGTATTCAACACAAAGAACTGTTCAGTGCTCCCAGTCACTGTGGAATTGGTTTCCTAGGCAGCATACTGTGCTTTATGTTTTACATTTGTATTGAGATAACCACTGAAGTTGGGATGTGTGATTTTCACACCAAATCCAAGCATATTATTTAACTGACTTGGTTCAGAAGGTAACTGATCAGAGGGTATCCTGAATGTCTTCTAAACACCCTCCACCCCACTCTTGTGCTTTCATACCATGCCAGTGTCTGATCTTACCAACTAAAGTGGAGTCAATGTAGCCTGATTGGAAACAGTTCTCAAGGATGTGGGATTCAGTTTAATATTGTTATTTTAAGCAGTGTAAATTCTTTTGGTCAGGTGACTCTGCTTAACTCCCAAATCAGTAATTTGAGAAATAACTTGAAATCTTTAAAATTTATAGAACATCACCGATTTCTACCTAGTTTTTAAAATGTAACTATGTACATTTCTGCACTTCATTCTCTAATGACATGAACCACATCTTCATAACATGGTCTTTCTTAAAACTATGCTGTATCTCTCAAGCTTTTAATGCATATAAGGAATGCCTCTAGGTTTTCTTTTATTCCCAAAACTTTATATTTCTTACAAATGAACTCATATATAAGCATGCTTGACTTTATTCGTACATAGTTTCAAGGTCTACCTAATGCTATTTGTACTTTTGGACATTTGAAACTTTCTTCTTCTCCTCCTCCTCCTCCTCCTCCTCCTCCTCCTCCTCCTCCTCCTCCTTCTCCTCTTCATCCTCCTCCTTCTCCTCCTTCTCCTCTTTCTTCTTAATACAGGGTCTCACTGTGTAGCTCTGGCTACCTTGGAACTAACAGATCCACCTGCCTCTGCTCCCTGTGTGCTAGGATTTAGGCATGGACCACCATACCTAGCTTTTGTCTTCCTTTTTAAAAGTGAAATAAATAACAAAGGTGAGACAAAATATACTGCAAAGCCATGTCATTTCATTTTATGAAGGCCTTCACTTGGTATTGTGCTGACAAGTATGGCTCTTTGGCTAGAAGAGTGATTTGGTGGGAATTGGCATGTAAAGGTAATATGGCCAGTTTGTGAAGGCTTCTACATATATTGATTTCAAGTTGTAGGAGTCCATCTGTATGATTGTTAAAATAGCATTGATCTACCTCAGTTACTGATATGAAATGCCATAATGCCCCATCCCCTACATTACCAAAACTTTTGTTCATAATTGATATATCAGTAAACAAAAACTGACATTTATTGGCATGAATTGCTCTTGATGCTGATAGTAGACAGCATGCTTAGCAAATGTGATAATACAAAAACTTTTTTTTTTTTTTCGAGACAGGGTTTCTCTGTGTAGCTTTGAGCCTTTCCTGGAACTCACTTGGTAGCCCAGGCTGGCCTCGAACTCACAGAGATCCGCCTAGCTCTGCCTCCCGAATGCTGGGATTAAAGGTGTGCGCCACCACCACCTGGCCCAGCTTCAATTCTATATAAGAATCCTTTGTGGATGAGGAAGGTGATGTGATGAGCAGCATCCCCACAGACTCCAAATGCAAGATATGACATCATCTCTCTGTCACCTGTGACAGAAAAGTTGTCTATTCTGGCCAGAGGGAGACAATGAACAGAGGGGACTTGATGAGTTTCCATTGTCAAAATGAAGGATTGCCATTGATGTAATTTTACTGCCCATTGGCACCCAACTTCAGTTTCTCAGAGAGAGAAAAAAGTGGATCAGAAATGAAAACTTTACTCTTCAGTTGACTACTTGGCTTTATTATATGGCAATCACTTATTCTTTTACTAATGTATTTTAACTATGAGAGTTATGGGGTTTTTTGTGAATGTGTTTCATTTATATTCTGATCCAAAACAGCACCAGTACTATTTATATTGCTGATTAGTAAAGGTGATTAAATATGGAATAATCCCTTTTCTGAACAAGGACCCTTATTCTTTCAGCTTGAAATATCATAAAATAACCAAAAGAAGAGCCTTGCAGCCCACATCTCCTTTCTCATTGTTCATTTAGTGGTGGACAACTTTCCTACCAGCCTATACTGGTGTTCATAAGACTGCAGAGCTGAGAGCACAGATTCATGCATTGGCTTGTAAATTCTGGCCTGTGTACCAAGGATATGGTTCCACCTACCTTGGCCATGGACCAGTCTACAATTTAGAATGTCCTTATTTACCCCAGGGTCCCATTAGGATGCACTTCTCTCATTTCATCGTAGCTAAGTCCTTGATAGTTCAGTTTCCTGAAGGAAACTCCATACTCCTGATAAACCTCTCAGATTCCCCTCTAAAAATGGGAATGTCAATCTTTCGTGAAAGGTTTGTACCTAACTGCTCCTGTCCTAGTACTATCTGTTAGAATTCAGGGGAATTTAGTGCATAAGGGAAATAGATGGAAGAAAAAAATAGATGGAAAAGATTTGGTAGACATTCTATTTTTAGTCATTTTAAAGTTACCATTCAAAATGATGAGTTGTATTATGATATTTTCATACATGTATATTTTGTTCAAATTTTCTCTACCCATGGAAATTCTAGTAGAATAATTGAGGGCTTGACGATCTTTAGGAAAATATGAGTTAAATGGCCTGGGTCAAGTGTGACCATTTCTACTTTCCTGGCTTTTGCAAGCATTGGAAACTACACATGCAAATCTGAAGATCTGAAGCTATGATCCACATATGCTGTTAGTGTGCAGTTATCATGCTGGCATTCCATAGCCTCCTGGTTATGCTCCTCTTCTTCTCGGTTCTAAGTATTCCTTCTAGTATTCTCTATCAGGCTGGTTTGGTGGACATGGATTTCTTTAGTTTGTTTATATCTTGGAAAGTTTTTCTTTCTCCATCAACCTTGGCAGATGGTCCTGCTGGGTAAAAAAAAATCTGGACTGGTATCTGGGATAATTTAGAACTTAGAGCATATTGCTGCAAGCTCTTTTGGCTTTTAAATTTTCCATTGAAAAGTTAAATATTCTTCTGATGGGTTTTTAAATTTCTCTCTTAGCTTGCACCACCCTATCTCTGCTCTGTCTATTTAACTGTAACATGCAGTGCGATATTTATTTTCTGGTCCTATTTGGTGTTCTGCATGCCTAATTTATCAAATTGACATCTCTGTTGGGGAAATTTTCTTCTATGATGATCTGATCTATATGTTGACCTGAAAATTTTCCTTCTTGTATGTCCATGGCTCATAGATTTGGTCTTTTCATAGTGTTTCAAAATTCCTGCATATTCTACCTGTAAGGTTTTTTTTTAACATAATTTTCTTTTTAATGTTTCTTTTTATTATTTTTGATTATGTATATGTGTATTTGTTTGTTGGTTTCATGCATGTGAGTGCAGAGGTCAGAAGTGTCAGATCCCCCTGAACCTGGAGTTACAGGCAATTGTGAGGGCCCTCATGAGAACTGAACTTGGATCTTCTCCAAGTGAGGGATGGACTCCTAACTGGTGAGCCATCTCTCCAGCCCCTGAAATGTATCATTTTCTTTGAATGAGTGGTCTACTTCCTCTTCATGTCCTGGTAGTCTGTCTTCTTTGTGATCTAGTCTGTTGATAAGCCTGAGTCTTTTTATTGGGTTGTTGATTTTTTTCATTTCTGTGTTGAGTTGGCTTATGTTTTCTTTAGTATTTCAGTCTCTTTGTTGAATTCACTTTTCATATTCTGAATTGCTTTTATTTGTTTCATTCAGTTACTGGTTTGTGTTTTCTTGGACTTCAGTCAGAGGGTTTCTCCTGACCTCTAACTTCATTCATTTCTTCTCTAAGTTTCTTGAACTCTTTGAACATGTTTGTAATTGTTCTTGTAAATTCTGTGTCTCCAGATTCGTCTTGATTGTCCCTGTTAGGGAAGATTCTTATAGGATTAAGGGTCTTTGGAGAGATACATTGTCTTGGTTTTTCATATTTCTTTTGTTTTGTGCTAGGACTTAGACATCTGGAGTGAAGTTGTTGATTCTATGTTTGATGTCAGTTTCTAGTCCACCTGAATTGAGTGGAAGTTTAGCTCTGTCTTGCCATTCACCATCTTAGCTGGTTTCAGGTCAGGCAGAAGGTATTGAAGCTCACTCTTGCAGATACTGAGCAGAGAGTCTGCTGTTAATTTATTGGATGACATGGGCAAGTTATTTATCTCCCTGAACTATAATGATCTTATCTCTAAAATTAAGGAGTTGCTCTGACTCTATGGTTTCTTTCCTTTTCTATTTTTGCTTATTATTTGAGAATTTCATGCATGCATACAATGTATTTTGAGCATATACACCCTCATTTCCCAGCTCCAACTATTCCTGAATCTCCCCACCACCTTTTCCCTCTCCTGACTTCATGTCCTCTTGGTTATCTTTTTAGTATATAACCCACTAAGTCCAATTAGTGCTGCCTAGTATACACTTGAGTGTGGGATCATCCATAGAAGCAAAGGCAACCTGTGGAGGGTCTATATGCCTGAAGAAAACTGACTCTCCCCACTCAGCAGCCATCAAATAACAATAGCTCTTCAGCTATGGATGGGTTCTCATGAGGCCCTTCTTTATCGATACTGAAATGGATTGGGTCTACCTTGTGCAGGTCTTCTAACCTGATCTAGACTAGGTTATTGTACCCCACCCAGAACTAACTGGAAGAGATTTCTACTAGAGTTAGCATGTTAGAGTCTGATTTGTTAAAGACATTTTCTCAAGTTCTCAAGGTGTTCTGTTACTAAGTAGGTGTGGAACACATTGTGCCAGAAGCTCTTGGGTCAAGTTTAGTTGTAAACTCTTGGGTTTCCATTACATGAGCTAGATCAGCATGAAGTGTTAGTTACAAGAATGAATGTATCATGGTACTTTTTTAAACGTGAGCATTTAATATCATATGTAAATAAATGTATTTATTCAATATTGAGAGCCACTGGTAGCAAAAGTCCATGAGAGTATACAGCAATGACAACCAGTGTTCAGAAGTTCAACCTATCAGAACTAAGTGTTCTGTTAGAGGAACCATCACGCAAGGAGTTATGGAATTACTGCCTTTTGAATGAACTGGCTGTCTCTTGTTATAAACTTCTTGTGCAATAACAGCTATGATTCTCCCCCATTTAATGTGCATTTCCATGTTATGTGTACATGTAATCTCAAGATTGCATCTCAATCTTATGGGCACATAAGTGTGGATAGTTTAGAAGATGGTTTCTTATTTAACTGCACAATTTTTATGAATAGAAACATACTAAAATATGCTTCATACTAGATCTATTGGTTTATGTGGACTGTAGACACTTCATCCTTAGCCACTGACAAGGTAAATAACGGCCTGACAAAGAGTCTCTGTAGAACTTTCACAGAGCAGAATTGCAGGTGCCTGGCCTTATTAGATCAAAACTCTTCAGAAGAATTATAGTGAACCAGAAGTGATAATACAGGTATCTAGCCTTGGTATATTTTAGTCCTTCAAGAGATCAATAGATCACCTATGTTGCCTTAAGCCCTCCACTAGCATCTTTCCACTCTGATTCAAACAACAGTTAACACTTTGTATTTGTTTATACATCAGTTTTTAATGTAAGATTTTTGGCTCAGTAGACTAATTATATAGGTCCTGAGATTCAGGTGACTAACAGAAAAAGGTTGTTAACTGACTAATCATATCTAGATATTATTAATCACATAAAATGGTACACATATTCTTTGCTTTTCCCTTAAATCTCTCGTTGGTTTAATTTATTTCCTTGTATCCTTCGTTGCTATCACTTTAAGAGATAGCCAGAACTTTTTACTACCTACAGCTATTGTCAATCACCAAATATGCTGACTAAGTCTTTGCCAAGTGTGACTCTTATCAATATTTGTCCCTGAGAGTTTGCTTTGTAGTTTTTACTAACAAGTTGTTAATGAATGGATATATATGTGCTTGGGAGAACAAAGAGAGAGAAGATGGAAAAGACCTAAATAGATATGAGAGAACAGCAAGAAAAGACTGATTGAGAACAACAAAGATGAGGATGGAGATGGAAAGAACTAGGTAGAATGATGAGAGAATAGTAGGAGGGACCAAGAGCAGGAGGGACCAAGAGGAGCTAGGTAAGAAAACAGAAAAGAAACTGTGTAGATAGACTTGACTTAGAAGAATAAAGTGAATGGACTAACAAACTCAGTATGCCTAGATACATTGAATACCCTCAGATAAGAGTCCTCAGCGGGTTGGTAGACTCTTCCCACAGACCCTGGGAGCAAACAGTATAGGCTGCACCTAGTATTGTTTGCACTAATTCAAAGAATCTAACTGTGCTGAAAATTTACCAAGTATAAATACACATATATAGTATGTAAACTACATATATGTATATATGTGTGTATTACATTATATAGTTAATTTAACCCTGCTTGACTCTAAACCATGGATGAGTCCAGTAAGAGATGACATAAGGCCATGTTTGTTAATCAAGTACAACAAAAAAGTATATAAGTAGAAATACACCCCATACAAGTCATATTTGAAAATATGGTTGGACATCTAAATAAATAATTACAGGCAACTAAGGCATGTTGAGAACAAGAGAAGTAGTCTTTTCCCATAGGGGAATATTCTAATTGGTTATCCAGTAACAACTGGCCACTCCTGAAATCATGCACATACAACACTGGACAGACTCAGCAATTTATATCTATATATTTTGTGCATTAATATGTTATATACTTGCAACAATAGCAAGAAGGGAGAAGGAGGACAGTGGTTTGGTAGGTATTGATGTGGGGAGCCATGGTGTGGGGTGTTTAAAGAAGGGAAGGAAATAGGAGGAAATGCTTCAATGATATTTTAATAGAAGTGTTAATAATAATAATAAAACTTTAAAAAATAAAATAAAAATGTGTGCTCATGTTTGCTCCCTGTAGCTGCCTAACCTGCTCTCACTTCCCAGCTCCTAATCTGTTGCTGGCTTGAAACCTTGAGAAAGTCTTTATATTGTCTTGTAATTTTATTTCCTGTTTAGCAATATAGCTATTTTAAAGTTTATATTTAACACCTACCTTAAAGGATCACAATGAGAATAAAAAGGCATAATGCTGGAAACCACTGCCAAGGTGTTTTCAAATCAAACGCTGAATTCTTAATTGGCAGGCAAAGAATGATGTATCCATAATGCTTTGCCCTCAAATTTGCTCATGGTCAGCAGCATCAATAACACCTAGAAATGTGCTATAAACATGCACTCTCAAACCCAGACCAGACCTGCTGCATCATAATATATCTTCTAATGAGATCCCATGTTGACTCATAGACACAGAGATGCCTGAGAGGCACTAACAGAGAAATTTCACCTGAGACTCAGATGCAAATCAACCTTAAGTCAGGAGACTTGGAGTTGGGTACTTACCCCACATCCCAGGACTTTAAGTTCACCATCTCTGTCATCCTTTCACAGACATCTGTAACAAGGGGGTATCAAAACTTCCTAGATATCATTGTTCTTTCTTTAGCCCAAGCTGTAACTAACAGGATTTTTTGAAGCACATTTTCATGTCTACCATAATATCAAGAGCACTGTAATTTTTGTCTTGTTGTTCACATTTTTAATTATTCAGCTGTCTTATTTGTCACTGTTTGGGGAATTATTGTAAACTTATGTCTAAAACACTTCTGATTAATGCATATTTAGGCAACTAAGCAGATGCAGAATGGGCTGACTGCTTTCATAAAATTAAACATTGATGAAACATGTATTTGCACAGCAATAATGATGCCACATGTGCATAAATAATGACAGATCTTCTTTCCTAATCATCTCAGAGTGAAAATAATGAATGGGAGACAGATTTAGAAAACATGTCTGGCTCACCATGTGAACTATTTTCAAGTGTATTTGTACATGTGAATAAAATTATGTTAATTTATACCATCTATTAGCACATAAAAATAAAAGAATTTGTAATTAGGTTTAAAAGATATGGGCTATATCAGATATATCAGGATATATCATAATTTCTAGGGCTTTTTATAAATCATAGAAAATATATGTTTTAGGGTAATCTTTTGCAGTCATGCAGATTAACTTTATACAAGATAAGTTCTGAAGACATAAGTTATTCTCAGGTATATCGTTGCATGTCTGGGATTGAAATCTATCTTGTGTTTGATAGCATATCTCAATTTGATTGGCAGGACTTTTTTTTTCTGTTTTGTGAGTGATGTTATCTTAAATTCAGTTGTTGAGGACTGTGATCCCTGAGACTTTATCCCAAAAAGAACACCACAGTGAGTGGAACAGATCTCCTTGCCAGCAGTGAAGCAAGAAGGGAGGCAGATGGTAAAAATGTCAAATCAAAGAAGACATCAGCTTTCACAGAGCCAAAGGGAAAACAAGAGAACTTTGCATGAGATTAGGAAAGCCCAGTAGAGGAGTGGCAACCAAGACAAAAAGGACAGCAATGGCTCCCTGTCATAAAGTTTGAGGCCACCTGTTGTGTAGACATTCAACTTTTAGTTGTGCTCCACCGTGGGCTTCAACTAGATATTGTGTCTTATGTGGATTTCAATGTTATGTCCTGTGATAGACAATCAACTTGCCGTTCCTGTTATGATGACACATTGATCAGTAGAGGTCTTAGAGGGTGGGACCTTTTAGAAGCAACTTTTAGCAAACTCTTTTACAGGAACACACGCTTCTTGAAATGTATATTCCATTGAAAAGGTTTAAATGGTTGTTAAACAGTCTGTTTGTTCTTTCAGGTAATTTCAAGATTATCAAACAAATCAGCAGTCTCACAGGTATGGCTGGATTTTGTTTTATGTTTTTTATTTTTGTTTTTGCTTTGCTATGTGGCCAAGGCTGACCTAGAACTCAACCATGGTCCTGAATGTTTTGTTCTTATCTAGTTCTGGTATCATGGTAAGACTGGCCTCAGAATGAGGTTTGGTAGTGTTCTTTCTCTTTCCATTTTACAGAGCATTTTGAGGAATGTTGCTGTTACATCTTCCTTAAAGGTTTAATAGAATTCAGCAGAGTCCAGCCCTGGGGTTTTCTTTGTAGAGAAGCAAAGATAACTCTTCAAGCCCCATTTCTTGCTTACATTTGTTTATATCATGAGAGAGCATAATGTCTAGGATTTTATCCATTTCTTCTATATTTTTTTAAAAATAAAGTTTCTGAAGTATTTGTTTTCAATCCTTTGGATTTCTTTTGAATTATTCATAATTTTATTAATTTGGGTTTTGTTTTACTTTTGGTTCCTCTGACTAAGGGTTGCCAATTTGCTTTATCATTTGGAAACGTTAATTTTTGTTTGGCTGAGTCTATGCATTGTACTTTGCTGTTCATTTCATCAGTGACTTCCCTGGTCTTTATTATTCCTTAATGCCAGCTGCTTCGCACTAGGCTTGTTGTGATGATGCCACGCTAAAGACATGAATCTTCTGATTGGAGTCACTTCAACCAGAGCAAGCCTGATCTGATCTGTTTGCTTCTCTCCATGTGGCCTGTCTGTCTGTGTGTGTCACATCAGCCACACAGACAGCACTACTCCTTATTTTTAAACATCATATAAAACATGGTATGGGAAAAAAATGAGAAATCTTTGTCTAAAATTTTTAGCAGAGTTTTACAAGAGAAGTGCTTTCCTGACCCAAATAACACACAAAACTGCAAACAGATGTTATCCATCTGTATCCATATGTTGCTTCCAACATTTACTGTGGCTAAATCATTGCTTTTAATGTCCACTGCTTTCAGCAATGATATCAATGATATTATATTTAGCCACTTCTCTCTCTGTCTCTCTGTCTCTGTCTCTGTCTCTCTGACTCTCTATCTCTATCTCTCTCTCTGTCACACACACACACACCCACACACACACACCCCCCCACACACACACACTATTCTGTCAGGGGCATGAAAGGGTCATAGTTTAAAATTAAAGCATTGCATTCAGTATACAAGGTTTGTTTTTTAGGTCACCAACCCGCTCAAATCATGATATGGGGACTTCTCAGTAGTTGTGAATGTTCTGCATTATCTTAGCTCTTATTTAAATCTGTTTCTCTTTATCTACATTTTGCCTTGGGCTTTTTACCTTCCTTTCTTTGTGTATATCTTACTTTTCTGCTTCCTCCAGTGTCTGACTGCCTGACTTCTGGCCCTTGGCATGTCCCTCTCTTTTCCCTGATTCTCTCCTCCTTCCTCTCTGTCCTGAGCCTAGATTTCTCCTCCTACTTATTTTTTCTGCCTGCCAGCCATGCCTATTCCTCTCTGCCTAGCTATTGGCCATTCAGGTTTTTATTAGACCAATCAGGTGTCTTAGGCAGGCAACATGAAACAAGTGTAACACATTTTTACATAATTAAGGAAATGCAGCATAAAGAAATGTAACACATCTTTACATAGTTAAAATAATATTCCACCATAATTTAGTTCAACTTGTAAATGCTAAGCACATGAATAATAGTAGTCACCAACTACTGTTATATGAGAATGTATGTGAGCTTTTAGGCCCATTAATATTCACTTTATGAAATTAGGAGTTATAATTTTAATGCATTTATATTTATAATTGCTGTATCTTTTGTTCCTTTTGCTAATATGTCCTAGTCTTTTTTTGTCTCTTCTAGTTTTGGCTTGTAGTCTTCTTTATTAGAGATCAGAATAGCCAAGACAGCTTGCTTTGGCCTACCATTCCCTTAATATAGAGACTTTCTTCTTGTAGGCACTATCTGCCTATCAGTGTCTTTGCCAGTGTTTTGTGGAGACAAAAGATAGCCAGAAATAATTTTTTAAATCTAGAAAATCCGTCTAATTTTTTTGGGGGGTGAATTGAGGCTATTTATATTTAAGGTTTTAATTGAGAGATATTTATCAAGCACTATGATTTTATTATTTGTTTTCCTGGTTGATTAGATCATTGTTTGTATTCTTTCTTCTCTTAATATTAGGGATTTTCTGATTTACATTTTGGACATTGTGGATTCCTTCTCAACTTTCCTTTTTTCCCCTTTCTTCTCATAAAGTATTTTCTTTCCTGTGCTCCTATGAGACTTAAATCTTCCTTTAAGTGCCTTCTCTAATGTTGGCATTGCTCTCATGGAGCACTTAGTTTTTGCTAGTCTTAAAATATTATCATTTGCCATCAATTTTAAAAGACAGCTTTACCATGTATACAATTTTGATTGACAGTTATTTAATTTAATGACTTAATACATGCCATCCCCTCTTCCATGGCTTTTATGGTTGCAGGTGAAAGTTTGGATGTTATTCTGGTGTGTTTGTCTTTGTAAGGTGGGTTGGTATTTTCCCCTAAATAGTGCTTCTTGGTTTGTGTTTTTGACATCTTGCCTCTATTTTATTACAGAGAAGTTCTTTTCTGGCCATGTCCATTGGGGATACTAAATACATCTTGCATTCTGGTATCTATTTCTTTCTCTAAATTAGGGAAATTTTTGCTGTCATTCCATTGTCTAGATTCTCTACTACTTCAGTTTTTATCTCTGTTTATTCTTATATAGTGTAGATTCTTAGGTTTGAACTTTTGATTACATTAAGAATTCTTGGCTCGGGAGGCAGAGCCAGGCAGATCTCTGTGAGTTGGAGGCCAGCCTGGACTACCAAGTGAGTTCCAGGAAAGGTGCAAAGCTACACAGGGAAACCTTGTCTCAGAAAAAAAAAAAAAAAAAAAAAAAAAAAAAAAAAAAAAAAAAAAAAAAACTTGGATATTGGAGTTATGTACATTTATTTTTCTCCCTAATTTGATATTTAATTATAGTATTTCCTCCATATTGTGTTCCAACCCTGGTAGTCTCTTCTGTTTAGTCAAATCTACTGATGATTGCCACTGTGTTTTTTTATTTAGTTCACTAAGCTTTCCAGTTGACACTTTAATTTCTTTCAAAATTTAAGTGTTCTTGTGAGTTTCTCTTCCATGTTGCTGACTTCTGCTTTCACATTGCTGATTGCCCCATCTGTTTTTCTAACTGTTTTTCTAACCAGGAATTTTCTGACTCTCCATTTTAGCTGTCTTTGTTTTAGAAGTTTCCCTTCTGTGTATAGTAGGGTTCTCATTAGCCATACTTAGCATGGAAGCTTGTGGGGCTGGGCTCTTGCCTTCCCAAGATTCACTGCCTGGAGTGGCTAAGGGTCAAAATGGAGGTGTTTCCTCACCTGTGTTGGTAATAATGGGAAGCAATCATAACACTGAGATCTGTACGGGCACATGGTCTGATTTGTACTTCTGATTTAGATATTTCCTCATTCAAGGCTTTGCTCTAATGACTCTAGGCTGTATCAAGTTGATAATTAAAGCTATCTATGATAGTCTGTTGCCAACAGTCCCAGTGATTGCTAACAGTCTTTTAAGTAAGACAGAAGGAAAGCTTGTATAAGGAGTAACCAGCCTCTACCCTGGTGAAGACGCCATTTTCATCATCATCACTATCCTAGGTCATTTCTATTGCTATCCTAAAATTCTCTGTCAAAAAACAACATAAGAACTGGGCAGTGGTAGCACACGCCTTTCAACCCAGCACTTGGGAAACAGAGGCAGAGGCAGATGATCTCTGTGAGTTGGAGGCCAGTGTGATCAACAAAGTGAATTCCAGAACAGACAAGACTGTTACACATTGAAACCCTGTCTTGAAAAACCAAAAGGAAAAAAAAAACTTACAGGAGAAAGAGATTACTTTAGATCAAAATTCCAGGTTCCTAATGTTTGAAATATTGAGTACTTAATTGTATATTATTTAATATCTAATTTACATAATCTAATTCTCAATGTTTGATATTCTCTTCATTCTATGCCTAATTTGAAGATAGGGGAGCCATGATTCATAAGGATTATGTTCCTACAAAGATTATAGCTAGAAAGTAAGGCCTAGGACTTCAGGAACATGTGTAACATAGACTTAGCACAAGACTTTGTCCTGCCTTTTAGACCATTTGACCAGACATTTGTGAGTCTGAAGCACCAGTTCTAGCAGAATACCAAGAAGCCAATTTGAGATTCCTTTAAATATGACTATCAAAATCCCAGTGCAGCCTCATGAAAGCCTTTGACAGTCAGTGAAGAAAAAGTATGGCAGTGAAAGGAGAGCTCTGTGGTAGAACTTCTTGGGAGTGTATAAGAGGATTGCAGCAACATGGAGAAGCAGGTGCTCCACACAGATGCCCTGAAGAAAGTAACTAGTTATTTTAGTTACTTTTCCTTTGCTATGATAAAACCCCATGGCCAAGACAACCTATAGAAAGAGGAGTTTATCTGGTCTACAGTTGCAGAGAGATGAGGGCCCATCCTGACAGGGAGCATGACCACAGGCAGGCATGGTGACCATTGCATGAAGCTGAAAGATCACATCCCTAGCCACAAACACTAAATGGAGAGAGCAAACTGGTACTAGGGTGAGACTATGAACTCTCAAAGCTCACCCCGACTAATGTACTTCCTCCAGCAGGCTGCATCACCACCCCAAGCAAGCCACAAACTGGGAGCCAGGTGTTCAAACATCTGAGACCATCAAGAACATTTCTCATTTGAACCACACATCAGTTCTCCTAAATAGAGGCTAGTGACAGGCTAGCTATCTAATAACAGCACAAGTTTAGGTCTTGTCTACAATGCTTGTAGGAGAATGAATTCTTGGTATAAGTAGTTTCTGTCATCTTAATTGTAAAAGTCAGTTCCTCAGAAACTTGCTCAAGGTACCAAGACTCCTTGACAAAGTGTAATTATGAGACTTAAATGAACTTGCGTGAGTACAAACATTTTGTAAGTTATCAGAGGATTCTATTAGAACCAATGGAGACTTCTTCAAATAAAGGAATGAATAAATTGTCAATGCCAGTATAAACAGACCTAATTAGAGATTGTACTCAGGTTTTTCATTTCTTTGATAAGTTTGCCTTGATGTGTCTTTGGCAGGGCAAGCTAATTTTTCTGTTCTACAATAAAAGTATACAGTGATCCTGTACAATTCCATGAGGGTCCAATTTTTGTTAAAGCACAAAGTTTTAAATGATATTAAAAACAAAATAAACAAAGAAAAGCAGCACTATGACTTTACAATTAAAGAATGCATAGCTTCAATGTTAATTAGAATAATTATATGTAGCTAGAACGAATACATAGCTAGGAACATTATTTTATTCAAAAATGTTTATGTATTAAGATTAACAAAAAATTAAATGAATTAATGGTTTATTGGGTTTAGTGGTTAACACCTAAACTAAATGAGCTAGGGACTCGAAGCCACCAGAGTATTTTTATTGTTTTATTGTAACTATTATAGATACCACACATGCAAATATACCAATGAACCAAGTACTTGTTGCATAATCACCATGGCAGCTCAACTTAAATAATAATCCTAGGTGTTTTCAATGTTTACTATTATTTTCATTAGGAACTATTGTTTAGTGTATACACACAATTGGATCTTGAAAGGAAACTGAGGCACAGAAAAATGAATTTATTTTCTGGAAATAAACTGACTAGTAAACATGTCCAGAGATCATGTCTGGGTCTAAGCAAGAAACATTGCAATAGTTCACAGGGGTTAGCCTCTTCTACCCGCTGCTTGGCTACTCTGCCTTCACTTCAGTTACTATAGTTGAGAGGGGCTGGCCTCTTCTACCCCTGTTCTCACTTTACCTCAGTTATTTCTCTCCTATCATCTCTTACTTTACTGATGAGATTGAATGCCCCGGTTCAGAGCATGGTGTTCTTGGGATGGATTCTGGAAATACTGCTTTTTCTTACATATCTCAAGGTTCTCCAAAGGAGCAGGAATTTGATCTATATCTTGTTTGTAACTTATAAGAACAAGGGTCGCTAGAAGCGAGGAAGCCAAGGATGCTTCATGTTTCCATGAAGCCCAGTATAGAGATTTATATTCTCAAGTGTGAGTTCCTCTTAAATATATTACAGCCTTAAATCATACAACCCAAGACCCTGCAATAAAATTAAAATGTCCGTATTCCTAAAAGAGTGCCATCTATTATGATTATGAGTGAGTAGCTGAGTAAAATCTAGGTGTGAAGCATGTACAATACATCTTCACACAGCTCTCCACCCAAATATTTTTAAAGTCCAAGTGAATGATTGGGGGTTAAAACCAGGAAAGCAGAAAAGGTAAACCTGGGGATGAAAACTAGGAAACCTTTTAAAACTTGGAAAACAATAGCACAACATGCAAAGGTTTACTAGTCTCTAAGGAATTCAATTTTTTTTCAGTAGAACCTCTGGTACGAGTGATATGCCTCTTGGCAATCTGTGCTAATCTGTGTTATCCACTGATCTAGGCAGAGCCTAAGGGGAATGGAAGCATCAACAAAAGACTCCCAGCCATTGTGGAAGATGAGGAAGAGGAGGAGGAAGTGGAGGAAGAGGAGACCACCTCCCGCTCTCCTATCTATACAAGGGGACCCTCTGCTTCACGCCACAAGAAGACTGTAGGCAACAAGAGCTACCTAGGGTTAAGCCTAAAGCAACTAGCCTCAGGGACAGTACCTTTCCACTCACCCATCAGAGTCTCCACTGCTAATTCTCTGAAAGCCAAGCAAGAGGCTGAGCCATCTAACCACAGCCGAAGGAAAGAGAAGAACCTGAGAGTGCAGCTTTGCAGTGTGAATAGTGCTGGAACCCCAGAGCTCAGTCCAAGGTAAGAGTTCACCAGCACAGCAGTCTCCCAGATGAGCATCCACACTTCTGCATGTGCTCACATACATGCCTAATAAATTATTTGGCCTTCTGAGCCTTCCTGTCCCATAAATTCACAACCTCAATTGTTCAGTTTTCCTGAACCATGTGTGCATTTTTGAACTATGTATACTCAGTTTTCTGTGTATTGTGTGCTATGAAAATTGTACTTACAATAACTTAAATGGGTTCCAGTAAATATTCATCACTTCCTCTTTTGTACTAATTTATCTCTACTTATCATAATGCAATTTATAATTGAATTCACAATAAAAATGGAAGAGAGCAAGATCATGCAGTGTTACCCCTTAACTCCCAAATCTTCATGGAACAACAGGTTGAGATGATGCATGATTACAGGCTGTTGTCCTTGTCATGATATTCAGCTTGTTACTGTGCATAACTGAAGCTAGTTTTACTTTTCTTTTTAATAAAGCTAGTTTTATTTGCACTGAAAATAAAGTCACTTTAGAATCAACTACAGGAGATTAAGATGGTAGAAAACCCATGCTGTGGGTCCAGGAAGGCAATGAGGACCATTAGAACCCCACCAGCTGAGCACCCATGTGAGGAAAATATCCTGAATGCTTCCTAGGTTCCATGCACCTTGTTAGGTGATTTTCCATTCATTTTGTACCTAATCTTCCTGGAGTCTGGAGAAGTCATTTATGTTATTTCTCCCTATAATGTTGTAAAAAGGAAAACTTAAGACTTAAATAGTCTGTCAAAGACCTCAGCAACAGTAAGGACTGGAAGCTGGATTCAAATTCTTTCTCTACTTGTAAACCAAATGATGGCTCTAATATACTAGTTCTTTATCCACTTGCAAAAAAGGCACTACAGCATCTGTGTATTGCACATGAGCCTGAACATGAGGAAAGGATGACTTTTAGTTAGAAAAGTCTCAGAGCTGGAAGAGAAGGGACACTAGGATCACACGCTGGTCCCATGAGTGGGTGTTCTTTTCGTGAAGAGCATTGAAGGGACACTTGTCAAAATGTTGATAGCTGCAGCAAATGACTGGAGACTTTCGTTTTTGAACTGTGTTGTCTTTCGGTATACATTTTCTACAACATACTTGTATTCAGCAGTGAGCAAATTAGATACCATTTACCAAGGTAAAAGACTCAACTACTCTCAGCTATTTAAACACTCAGGCTGGGGCTGGAGCTAGGTGGAACACATTTACCTGGCACTCACAAGGCCCTAGCTTCAGTTCCCAGAATAACAACAAACATATTGAGAAAATAAATGGAATTCTTTATCACTCAAATAGGTAGTTTTAGGTCTTTGTGTAGAGGTATCATTGAACTTGTTTTCTGTGATGTTTCAGTCATTAAGTTAAAGTGTTTTCTCTTAAATGGAGGTAACATTTTTTTTGTGTGTGTACCTGATTTTTAAACTGAAAATAAATAAATCTAATTTCTAATAGCATCAATGTCTAACAAAAATGAAATGTAAGCTAAAATGTGAGCCACATATATAGTTTTAAAGTTCCTAATTGCCACATTTTAAAGTGAATAAACCCTAAATGCAATTAACTTTGGTATTATATTTTATGCCATACCATATGTCCCAAATATTATATTTTAGTTATGAAAATTCAGAAATACTTAAATGGCTTATGCTTCCATCTAAAACTTGTTTTCAAACTCTGAAGCGCATGTTATACACACAGAGCTAGTAGTCAGGCCCCCAAGAGTCATCTCAGAAAGTGGTTACTATGGGGCTGGCATAACTTTGTAGCACCCAGAATTTAGAAATTGAACACAAAATGTCTTTGGGGTCTTATAAGTTCTGGAACTCATAAATGTAAGTGCACAGCTGACTGATTTCCTGTACTTGACCCAGGATTGTTGATGGAATTGAAGATGGTGACAGCAGTGAGGAAACTCAGACTTTTGACTTTGGCTCTGAACAAATCAGGCCAGAGCCCAGAATTTCCCCTCCACTCGGAGGTAAGTACCTGCTAGTCATCTTCAAGAGTGATGTTCTCTCTAATGTGTACTCTTTGGCACTGCTGCCTGCCGATCTCCTGGGGTTCTTCATGGCACTCAGTGATTTGACTGGCATCAGTACCACTTCCAGCTACTAAGGTCATTGCTTGTAATTGTCCTCTGAACAGGCCCCCTGCCCTGCCATTTACCATCCCTGGCAAACAGAGTATCCAGTTTCTGGTATTCATCAGAGGGTGTCACTATTTTCCTATTATATATCCAGATGAATTCACAAAAACATTACCTAGAAGAAATATCATGCTGGTTGTGTGCTATGAAAACATTGGTAGTACTTAATCATTTATTTGATGAGAGGTTATATACTTACAGACTATCAGAATAAATAACTTTGCAATGATATAGGACAGTTGAATATGAAACATCAACCTGTAAAGATAGTGAATTAGTATAAAGATATCTCTAACTCAAGCCCAATTTGATCTCTCTCCCCCTCTGTCAACCTCACAAAAAGGATCTGTCGATATGATCAAGAACAGAAATGACAAATAAGGAAAACATAACTTCAGTTAATAAATATGGAACACTGAAAAGTTGTTAAATGCTTGTAGATGAAACAAAAGGAATAAAATTGGTATGCAAGACCAGCACTCACTGGCCATGTCACTCCCACTTCTGACGAAATGCTAAGATCCTTGTGTTCCATTCTCCTGCCAACTAGTAACCCCCGGTATAACCCAAACCCAAGAAAGATACTGAATTGACAGTTTTGACAGCAGGGATGAGGCTCTACTGTTTAGTAAATTCAGCATTGTATTGGCAATTAGCAATCCTTCCTAGCCCTCATTGCCTTCTGGGAAAAGAGAGGGTCCATGTAAGACTTGATGCAAATGGAGAAAGAGTAGAGTCTTAATTCATTAACTCAACTAAATTATGTATGTTGAATTTACTTTGGAAATAATAGTCACATCAAACTGCTGTGTTTGCCACAAAAGCCAGTAGTGAGTCTCTGCAGCAAGGTTTTCCTTGTGGTTCCTGGGGGCAGTACAGAACCTTGGCCTTTCCACCCACTCATGTCTTGGCTTCCTCCTTTTCCTTGTCCCACCATTATTACTCAAATATTTAAGCAACAATTTCTCTTTATTCTACCTTGTAAGTGACTTTCAGTTCTGCCTAAACCTGTCCTTCTATGGCCACACTTACATCTTGTTTTTGTTGCCACCAAATTTCTTCCCTGAGTTCACACTGCTTTTTAATGTAGAGAGAACATTTTTAAAGTATAAGTATACTTGTATGGTTCAACTTCAGTGCTTAAAACCCAAGAGTGTTTTATACCAGCCTTTAGCATGAAATCCAAACTCACTGCCTAATTGCCTTTAAATGCCTCTTCCCTTTGCTGGGCTCTTTATTCACTGCCATTTCCTATAAAGGGGTACTGGCCTATTGTGTATGACAGGAATGGTTTGTTGAGTGACTGCAAGACATCTATGTAAAATTGGCTCTTATGACTACTTTGATCTGTTTTGAGTGATTTTCCTTCCTCCACAAACAAGCGTTCTATTCACAGCTGATCAGGGACAGGCTAATTCTGTCCCATCATCAAATCTTTTCCTTCACAAAGACATAACTTATTTGTGCTTCTTAACCTGGATAGAGAAGAGAACTAAAAACCAAGAGCGCAGGGAAGCATGGGCAGCATGTGTGGCATGGGGAGTGACAGTGAGGATGAGAAGAGACAGGAGGTACAACATTGGAGCATGCTGACTGTGTGGGGACACACGCAGCCAGTGTGGTCACCAATCACGGTGCTGTATGCTGACTGTGTGGGACACACGCAGCCAGTGTGGTCACCAATCACGGTGCTGTATGCTGACTGTGTGGGACACACGCAGCCAGTGTGGTCACCAATCACGGTGCTGTATGCTGACTGTGTGGGGACACACGCAGCCAGTGTGGTCACCAATCACGGTGCTGTGAGACTGCCCCCTGAGAGGACAGCATCACTGCCCAAAGATTGCACAAAGGTGTGTCTGGTCCTGTGGAGGAAGAACCCATGAGCTCAGGCAGCAGGGACACTGAGGTGACAGCCTTCCTTCCACACTGCAGCCATCCCAAAGCTTGAATACACAGTGTATTCCTAAAGGACTCACTTTGTGTGTCACTTTTCAGACCCGGAGGTTGGAGCCGCTGTTCTGTTCATCAAGGCTGAGGAAACAAAGCAGCAAATAAACAAGCTCAACAGTGAGGTATGGAGAGGAGGGAGAAGGAGGTCAGAATTCTATCTACAGCAGAAGCAGTGTGACATGATAACCACGGTGCCCCTGGAGAGAAACTGCCTGAGGCACAAAGGGCCCTGGGACTTTTTCCCTATCCTGTAACTCAGCAGCCAGCTCCATTTCCCCACGTATAAGTAAGGGGAGGGTAATGCATGCCCTTTGACCCGTTGTCCAAGACAGATGCAGCAGATAGACAGAAAAGTGCAGTCACTTGAGACCCTTACAACACCCAGCAGAGACATGTGGAATAACCACGGAGGGAAAAGAAGCAGAAGCACCATCATGGCACTGATGCTTACAACATCCAGCAGAAAGGCACTAAGGAAGCCCTGATGAGCAGCCTGATGATGCTCCCCACTAAGAGACCTGTGCAGAGCAGAGAGGTCTCTCCATGGGCGAGCATCTGGCTTCCTAGTCCCACTGTAGATGTTTTTGTAATAGCAACCTCTGTCAGAAATGGTTTATCTTCTAGCTGTTCTCAAGGGTGTATTTTAAATCTCTTTGTCTTTTTGCTGTTTTCTGCTCTTTCTGCCCCCAGGACAGGGGCTTTTAGAAGACATTTGACCTGACTGTGCTTGAATCTGATGCTCGGCAGGGCCTCTTTGCTGTTCAGGTGTGCTTTCCCCAACCTTGACAGCACAAGGCAACTTTTTTTTTACAATATAACCTATATTTTGAGCAGATGTTTTATTTAACTAATGTCCTTCAATTTTCAATGAGTTAAAGAAAGATTGTTAGTACATGGGAGAATGTAATTTCTCTGAGTCATTTTGGCCTAAGTTCTGCTTTTTACCCAACACTTCCTTGCTATGTAGCATTGGAACTTTACCTCTCTGAACCTTAGGGTTGCCATGTAAAATAAAGTATTCTCAACAACTTTATTAAGATGTATTTAGGTATCATAAAATTCATTTATTTTAAAACAAGTGATTAAGTTTTAGATTTTTTTTTATTCATCTAACCAACATCAAGAGTCCGCTCTGGGGTTGGGGATTTAGCTCAGTGGTAGAGTGTTTGCTCTAGAATGTGCTTTGTCTCCCCAGTGATGCCTCTCATTCAGATTTGTGCTCGATCTAGGAAATCATGCCTTGTGGAACGTTGGGCCTACTCTCTGTTTTGATGAGATTCACCTTTCTGCCTACTTACATAGAATAAGGTAGCTTCTTGGTTGCTGCTTCAGTTTTAACTGCTTTCCCCAAATAACAGATTTTAAAACACATTCTGGGACATTTTTGGAAGTGGCCAATGAAGCGTGCTGGAAAAACAACAGAAAAGCTTGAAGATGAAAAGTAAATGTGTGTTAATGAGTTAACCTGTGGGTAATTGGGGTTTAGGCCTGCTGGGGACCTCTGAGAGATTGCAGGGGACAACTCAAATTGTTCATCCCAAAAACAAAGAAAAGAAAGGCTGAGGCTCTTTACAGGCCAAGCTACAGAGCAGTCCAGAGAAACTCTCACAGGAAAAATTCAAGAAGCTTTGGGATTCCTTTGGACCACAGGAAGGATGTGTGGAGAGGGAGAGGGTAAGAGAGTCCCCTTCCAAACTTAAGTTAGAACTCACTTGCCATCATCTTAGGTAGGATCACCATGTACAGATACTAATGAGATTTTATAAGTGAAATTCATGTGATCACACCAACTTACAATGGTCTGTAGTAACACAGTAGTGCAGCTGGAGCAGCCCAGGTCTCTCTTAGTGAAGATTTGTACTCAGCTGTCCCCTCTCCTTCTATCCTGCTGTTTCTGAAGTGAGACAGTGACTAAGAGGGGAAGTACCAGGAGAAGAACAGAAATCACAGTATTAGAGAACTCCCTAACTGGATTGACAGTTCTTAAATCATAGTGACCAGTCCAAACTACATGGGAGTCTCCCAAATAACCTCCCACTGAAAACTACAGAAGGGGCTGGAGAGATGGCTCTGGTGTTAGGAGTACCAACTGCTCTTGAAGAGGACCCAGATTTCTTTCCTGGCATCCACCGGCGCAGCTTTCAACTGCCTACAAGTGCAGTTCTGAAGGATCCAGGGCCTCTTCCAGCCACTGTGGACTCCAGGCATACATGGTACATAGACATACATGCAGGCCAGACATCTAAGATTTTAAAACAAAGTAGCTTTTTGAAGCAGGAGGGGGGGAAAAACAGCCAGACATCTTGTTGGCAAGCTGCACATCATTTTTCCTTTGAGCAGTTTCTCTTCAGACATTGCCCTGCCTAAAACCACATGATGCCATTGGAGTTCTTCCCATCCCCATTTGACACAAGCTGTAAGAGTCCTAAGTGATCTATTTCTTAACTGAATCTTAGAGTCAGCTGTTCT
This sequence comes from Onychomys torridus, assembly GCF_903995425.1. Classification (NCBI taxonomy): domain Eukaryota; kingdom Metazoa; phylum Chordata; class Mammalia; order Rodentia; family Cricetidae; genus Onychomys; species Onychomys torridus. The sequence continues at coordinate 1,253,825 of NC_050460.1, read as the reverse complement.
TCTTGGAAAAGGAGTCTTATCTCTTCCAAGTCAGGCTGAAGAAGTGATCACTGCATTATTGTCCTTTGATAATGTGGCCCAGCAGTCTATGTAAACAGAGATCCATTTGGAAGACAAGGGAGTCTTGCAATGAATATTCATCATTGTTCTTCTGTTGAGAAATATTCACTGAAGTAAGTGAATATAAAATTATTTGTGGACCAATCACCTCCTTCTAAAGTTTAGATTTTTCCTTAGAGTAAAATATCTAATTTCCTCACAGTTGTAACTGAAGCAAAACAAAAAAACAAACAACTTTACTCTTTGCACACAATTTAATTTATATAGCCTTGACCTGTGTGAAGTATATTAAAAGCCACCAAGCCAGGTACAGTGAAAATCCAAAGTGGCTTCAGAATGTGCAGTTTCTAATTACAGCCTCCTACATATATTTTCCTCACATCTCCTACAAAGTCATATTGTTGACATAGAAAAAATATCAAGCCGGGCAGTGGTGGCACACACCTTTAATCTCAGCACTCGGAAGGCAGAGCCAGGTGGATCTTTGTGTGTTCAAGCAGCCTGGTCTGCAGAGCGAGATCCAGGAAAGGCACAAAGCTACATAGAGAAACCCTGTCTCGGGGGGAAAAAAAATCAAGTCAAAGCCTAACATTCTGCTTTGTGTAAGTCCTACTTTTCATAGATGGAACCAGTTGATTGCTTTACTCTTACTTTATACTTTATTTGGTTACTATTAAGGAAGACATACATTGGTGGTAAATGTGAAATCTACTGCTTGACTCTGAAGTTTGTTACCAAAATGCCAGGCAGCAGCAGACCAGAGATTGTGGTGCACACTGTAGGCACTGAGCGTACTGCCAGAGCACTGATGAATCTGAACTCTGATATCTGCTCAAAGATTTAACATACAGGGTCTGGAACAATGGCTTAAGAGCACTTAGACTCTTCCAGAGGAGCTGGGTTCAATTCCCAGCACCCATGTCAGGCAGCTCATGCTCTCATAGCCTCCTGTAACTGTAACTCCGGGAAATTGGATGCCCTCTTCTAGCCTCTTTGGGTACCTGCATGTGTACTTGCAGACACACACATACATATACACATATATACATGCATGCACACACAAAATATGATGAATACGTTATATATTTTTGTATATAATTTTTATATATGAAATTGTTCCCTGCTGTGTACACGTCATAATTAACTAGTTAAATATATTTTAAATGTCAGAAAAGGCATAATATTGTTCTTAACCTACATTCCCAGAACACTTAAGGGAATTTTAAAGACGTGGAACAGGCACCAGTATTAGCCTGCTTTAGATACAGTGTCCTATAGCTCAGTGAAGCTGTGACTCTAAGAAAGTCTTTGACAATAATAAAAAGTCACTTCAGGAGCTGTGGACTCCAAAGAGTCAAACACTGCATTTCTGAAGAGGTTTGTAGGTAAATGCTATATGTGCTCTAGTTTCTCAAATCTGGCTGACCCAGGAAGACATCATAGCAAAGTGTTTAAGGAAAAACTGCTTTGGCATAGTGAACACAAAACATAAACACTGCTAAAAAGGAAAAGCTGCCCTGGAGGGAAACAATAGTTAAGGTTCACATTCAGTTACCTTAGCAAGGTGTTTGTCTTCCCATATCTTATACTGTTCTTCTCTTAGAAAGTAAAAAAATCTGCAATAGGAGTTCCAATGTGAACTTAGGACTATATGGAGGATGTAAACACCAACTATGAAGCATGGTGGCCTCTTTAATCCTGAGAACTAAACTCTGGCTCCTTCTGTGTTAGAGCTCCCCACAGTTGCTCACACTCTGTACCTCTGCCAGTGTTTTGGTCATTGATCTATCTACTTTGCATGAATATTGATTGTAGAGACAGCTAATCTGTCTTCATTTCTCTTCTTGTGCTTTTGGGGTCATATTTGTGAGAAATCCAGTGTAATGAATATTTATTCCTCTGTTTTCTTCTTGGAATTTTATACTGTAATCTCTTGTGTTTGTGACTTTGATCTATTGTGGGTTAAGTTGTACATATTGTATGAGTTGTGCATTTAGCTTATTTGTGTGTTAATTTTCATAGCCCCATTGGTTAAAACACTCTTTCCAGTTGAGATCTGAAAGCGATGTTCATAAATCAGTGGATTGTGAATGTGAAGGCTAATGCATGTGTTATTGTTCTTGTTGCCATAACCGAATGTCTGACAAGAACCATGCTAGGAAGAAAGATTTGTTTGGTTTGCAGTTCAAGGGGAAGGAGGGTGGCAGCAGGGGGAGGTAGCCATCACACTATGTCCACAGTCAGGAGGCTCAGAAAAAATGCTGGCCCTCGTCTCACTTCTTATATCACTCAGGGACTCCAGCCCATAGGACATGTTGTGTCACTGTCCTCATAGACACAACAAAGGATTGTTTCTAGGGCAATTCTAAATCCAGTGGCACTACCAGTTAAGATTAACTATTGCAGTTTACTTCTGGCCTTAACTTTTTTACTTAGAGTTTTTCTCAGCATAGCCTCAAACTTGTGATTCTCCTGCTTCACCCCCTGAGAGGAATGCAGGTGTGCACTACCATACCTCCCTATTTCTGGACTCAAATTTTTATTCTGCTGACTATGCTATCATGTCCCAGCTCTCTGCTGTCTTTATTGCTTTGCATTGTAGCAAGTTCCAAAATGGAAAGATAAGTGTCCTCCTTCTTTAGTTCCCTCTTTCAAGATAGCTTCAGCTGTCTGGGGCTTTGTGCCAACTTTAGAAAAACCTATTTCTACAAAGAGGAAAGCATACTTTCTTTTTTAAATAATATTTTTAGTTTTTATTTTAAATTTCATGTATGTATACAATGTATCTTGATCATATCAATCTCAACTGATCTCAGAATGACTGATCACATCCCCTTATCTCCCTCCCAACCCCATGCATACCATTATTTACTTACTTACTTACTTACTTACTTACTTACTTACTTAGTTTAATCCTCTGAGTCCAGTTAATGTTGCCCATGTACTCACATGGGTGTAGTATCATCCTACTAGTGGCCACACTCCCAAAAAGCTGTGACTTTCTCTCCCCCAGCAGCCATCAACTGCTAACAGTTCCTCAGATGGGGCAGAGCTTTGTGCATTCCTCTGCACTCCATGCTGAAATTTAAAAAACATTTTTATTAATTCTTTGAGATTTTCAGACAACATATTTTGAAAATATTCACCCTACTCTTCCTCCTAACTTCTCCTAGATCCACTTCTACATCGTACACCCTACGTATGTTCTCTTTTTTTATTTCATAACCCTTCAACTCCAATTTATGCTGCCCATAAATTGCCCTGGTTATGGGGACATCCATTGGAGTATGATCCATCTACCAGTAGCCATACCCTTAAATATACCTGGCCCTCCCTTCCCCAGAAGCTATCAACTGCCCACAGTTCCCCAGTTAGGAGGGTTCTTGTCAATACCTTTCTGCTCCACACTAGACTGTCGAATGGCTTGATCTTGTGCTGGTCTTATGCAAGCACCCACAGCTGCTTCGAGTTTATGAGTTCGAAGGCCCTATCATGTCCTAAAGACACTCTCTTTTTTTTTTTTTAGTCCTCCCTGCCCCTGGCTATTATGAACTGTTTGCCCTCTCTTCCATGATGGCCCTTGAGCCTTGAGAGGGGATTTAACATAGATGTCCTATTTGTGACGGAGCACTCTGCTGATGTTTATTCTCTGCACTTGGACCAGCTGTGATTTTCTGTGTTAATCACCATCCACTACCCAAAGAAACTTAATCTCATGAGGTCTGAGATCTGTATTATTTTATAGGTAGAGAGGCAAATTTAGAGGACAGTTTGATGCTGTATCCATTAACAGAATAATAATAGTGGGTTCACCTTGATCTTGACCAACAGCTGTTGGGTGTTCATATGTAAAATAGCCATGTCAAACCAAGAAGGCATTTGATAGTGCTTCTCCCTAACCTACAAACCTTACCTGCTTCCTGCCCCTTCTTCTGTGATGATCTCTTGATTTCTGACAGTAAGCATACTGCCCATGAAACATGGTTAGGAATACTGCCATGTGGAAATATTCTGATTTATGAACTAAGGATTTCAGTATGTGTCTAGGGTTTTTCCAAGCAATATTTTATAATTTTCAGTTCCCAGCTCCACACCTATTTATTCATATCTATTCCTAAGTATTTCATTCCTTAATCATTGATTTTGCAGCTTGTCATGTATGTCTGTTTAATGTATTTCCCAGTCTTAGTAGTTTGGGGGTGGGTTTCTGGACCTTAAAAGTTCTTTGGACCTCTATTCAATGGATTTCTTATAAAAGACTCCTCATTGGACCTTGAGGCAGCTATACTCTATTAAGGATAGAGTAGCATATTGTTTGGGCATCTTTTCCTGAGAAGACAAACAGGTCTATTCATGTCAGATAAGGCACCAACAACAGACCAAAGCAATGACCCCACCTAAGTCTTTCGTTGTGAACCACTGAATTAGGATTATTTAGAGGGGTAAAGATAAGGAGTTACACTCAGGAGCATGGGTTACTCACACGGGTGTAGGTGAGCACAGCCGAGATTACTTATAGGATTGTGAGCAACTTGAGGAGCTGCTACAATACTCTGGACAGCTGTTAACTGTCCCTGCATATCCTCAGGGAAAGGCAAGCCCTTGTGAGTCCCTCCCCAATACATGACTGAACATTAGTGGGCCCCGCAGTGTACCAGTCTCCAGATAATCGCAACATATGCATACTTGTCAAACATGAGTTTCAGTGTAAATAATAAATATAGTGGATACAATGTTAATATCCTATGTTGATGAATTTTTTCTAATGTTTATCAATAAGCAACCAATTGATCAATTTCACGAGGCAACAGATAAGCTTTTTTGAACATTGATTTAGGGGAAAGGAAAAACCAAACATTTTCCTTTCTTTCCTGTATTGACTGGGGAAGCCAGATAACCTGTAAGGAAACATCTCTTTGTAAAATTATTCCAGCTATGTGCAACTATGTGGTTGAATATAATCAGACTTGAGTCCCACTGCACTTCTGATCTCTCCCTTCAAGGCCATGCCTGCCAACAGTACAGTTAGAAAGCTGCCAAGAGCCATGTGCATACAGCTCAACACTGCCTAGAGATTCACCAACGTGACAGAAAATATAAGAGGGCCATGTGCTTGCTGACAGCTCAGAGTAGCTGGGAAATAGGCCTGTGCTACCATACTTAGTCAGTATACAGTTTTGTTACAAATAAAGATGACAAAGAATTCAGTGAAAGATCACTTAATTACCAGAATCAGCCTATAAAAATGTGTGTGTGTGTGTGTGTGTGTGTGTGTGTGTGTGTGTGTGTGTGTGTTTTGCAGAGACTTTTGATGCAGTTAGTACCCCTGAATTTAAGAAAATTGTATCCAGCAGGAAAATATGCACATTTGGTAAACACTGAGGCAAGTCAAGAACTCTTCATACTAAGAAGACTATGTCACCAGATGCATCCCCATCTGCTTACTAACACATGAAAATGAAAATATCATGTTTTTCTCGGACTACCAAGTTCCAGAGTTCATGGGTCATAGTGATAGTGATAGGATTCAGAAAGAGAAAATGAACAGAAGGAGAGCTATTTCACAAGAAACAAATATCATTGCTAAGGGTGTGTTTTGACTTACAGTCCTGTTCCCAAAACACATGCCATAAACACAACAAAACAACAAATCTCTGTCTCCACCAAAAGCCACACTACAGCGTATGACACTGTCTGCAGTTACTGTGAAAAATTGGGGTCAGCCTCAGAGATGAACCATGTAAAGGATAAATTACATGCTCCAAGAGAGAGGAACTGGGAGGAGGGAATGGAGGTTCTTGCATTTGGCCAGTAGACTCAGAGCAAGTTGGACATGCTGTACTGAGGAAAAGTAAAGAGCCACTTAGCAGAATGTAGATTTAAAAATATAAGTTAGGAGCAGGCCAGGGCCACAGAGGCAGGCAGGCCCAGTGGCTGGGCAGATGCAATTGTAATAAAAACCAGAAACTGAGCTACCATCCACTGAGGAGTTAGTGAAAACAAGCTCCTAATCAAGAGCTTAGAACAAGGATGCCTTTAATCCCAACACCTGGGGAAGGAGCCATCTCCATGGGATGAGACCAGAATGGATCTGAATACTGAGGCCAACCCAGAGCCCAGCTGCCAATCCAGCGAAACCCAACAACTTGGAGGTGTTACTGAGACTACCCTACTCAGCTGAAATCCATCCGGGAGAGGAATCAGAACCCTACAATTTGCAGTGTGAAGAAACAAGAGCAGCTGAGGAGTTGATGAAAGAGCAAATGTGACCTGAGAACACAAAAGAAGACACCGCCCAGCCACCAAACCAGATCACCAGAATCGTAAGTATACACTTCACCTACTGAGAACAGGTAAACTCCCACCTCCAGACCAGCAGATCAGATCTCTAGCTCCTAGGCCCTACCTATTAGAGTCCCAGCAACAAGACAGCTACCTTTCCCTACACCCCCAAAAAAGCCCCCAAACAAAAATCAAACAAAAAAACTAACCCCTACGAACCTAACAACCACTGAAACCATAAGCAAACTCTACACCAACTGGGATCAACTGCTCCCAGAGACAGAACCCACTACACTGATTTGACTAAGCTGATCCCAAAGAAACAGAGACCAACAGCACCAATTTAATAAAGAAATCCTAGTGAACCAAGACAAACAATTAGAACAAGAGAGGCACCTTCAGACACAGACACTGCCTGCACTGAACAGAGGATGAGATGAGTAGACACCAGTGCAAAAACACAGGCAACAACATGAAGACCTATATGACAAACTCACAACCTAGTGACTCTACACCTTTAAGACCTAAACATACCAAGGCAGAAGAATCAGAAAAAAATCAACCCTAAAAATGACTTTAAGAAGATGATAGAGACCATTAAAGAGGAAATGAAAAACCACATTAAAGAGGAAAAATTAAAGAAGAAATTAAAACTCCCTTAAAGAGGAAATGAAAAACTCTATTAAAGAGGAAGTGAAAAACTCCCTTAGAGAGGAAATCAAAAATGCCTTAAAGAAATGGAAGAAAAAACAAACAAAAAATTGGAAGAAATCAGAGAAAGCCAAGAAAAAGTAATTAAAGAGATGAAGGAAATAATCCAAGATCTGAAAAATGAAATTGAGACAATAAAGAAAACACAAACTGAGGAAATGCTGGAAGTAGAAATCCTGACTAAACCAACAGGAACTACAGAAATAGGCATAACCAAGTGAATGCAAGAGATGGAACAGAGAATCTCAGACAATGAAGACACAATAGAGAAAATAGATGTATCAGTCAAAGAAAACACTAAAGACAAAAAATTCTTAACATGAAACATCCAAGAAATTTGGGACACCATTAAAAGACCAAACCTAAGAATAATAGGGATAGAAGAAGGAGAAGAATACCAACTCAAAGGCACAGAAAACATATTCAACAAAATCATAGAAGAAAACTTTCCTAACCTAAAGAAAGAAATTCCTATGAAGATACAAGAAGCTTACAGAACACCAAATAAGCTGGACCCCCCCCAAAAAAGTCTCCTCTCCACATAATAATCAAAACTCTAAACATACAGAACAAAGAAAAAATATTAAGAGCCGCAAGGAAAAAGACCAAGTAAAATATAAAGGCAAACCCATCAGAATAATACCAGACTTCTCAATAGAGTCTATGAAAGCTAGAAGGTCCTGAACAAATGTTATACAGACAATAAGACACCATGGATGCCAACCCAGAGTATTATCCCCAGCAAAACTCTCAATCAACATACAGGGAGTAAACAAAATATTCCATGATAAAACCAGATTTAAACAATACCTGTCCACAAACCCAGCCCTATAGAAAGCACAGGAAGGAAAAATCCAACCTAAAGAAGCTAAACAGATCTATGAAATCTCAGGCAATAGATAATCACACACCAACAAACACCAAAGAAGGACAACATAACATGACCACAAAAATAACAGGAACCAAAAATCACTGGTCATTAATATCCATCAATATCAACAGTCTCAACTCACCTATAAAAAGACATAGACTAACAGAATGGATAAGAAAACAGGATCCATCCTTCTGCTGCATACAAGAAACACACCTTAACTTCAAAGACAGACACTGCCTCAGAGTAAAGGGCTGAGAAAAGGCTTTCCAAGTAAATGGACCTAAGAAACAAGCTGGTGTAGCTATCTAAATATCTAATAGACTTCAAACTAAAATCAATTGAAAGAGATCAGGATGGACATTACATATTTATGACAGGAAAAATACACTAAGATGAAGTCTTGATCCTGAACATTTATGCCCCAAATACAAAGGCAACCACATTCATAAAAAAAAAAAAAAAAAAAAAAACATTACTAAAGCTTAAAACACACATCAAACACCACACATTAGTAGTGGGAGATTTCAACACACTACTCTCACCAAAAGACAGATCTACCAGACTGAAACCCAACAAAGAAATAAAGGACACAACAGATACAAAAACATTGGAATAACTCCCTGTATCTTATCAGACCAACATGCCTTAAAGTTAGACTTCAACAACAACAAAAATTATAGAAAGCCTACAATCTCATGGAAACTGAATAATGCTCACCAGAAACATCAATGGGTCAAGGAAGAAATAAAGAAAGAAATTAAAGATTTCCTAGAATTCAATGAAAATGAAAGTACAACATACCCAAACTTATGGGACACTGTGAAAGCAGTACTAACAGGAAAGTTCATGGCTCTGAATACACACATAAAGAAGATAGAGAAATCTCATACCAATCAATTAACAGAACAACTGAAAGCACTAGAACAAAAAGAAACAAACTCACCCAGGAGAAATAGATGCCAGGAAATAATCAAATTGAGGCCTGAAATCAATAAAATAGGAACCAAGAGAACAATACAAAAAAATCAATGAAACAAAGAGTTGGTTCTTTGAAAAAAATCAACAAGATAACAAACCCCTAGCCAAATTAACCAAAAGACAAAGAGAGAGCATCCAAATTAACAAAATCAGAAATGAAAAGGAGACTTAACAACAGACAATGAGGAAATCCAGAGAGTCATCAGGTCATACATACTTCAAAAACCTGTACTCCACAAAATTGGAAAAATCTGGAAGAAATGGACAATTTTCTGGATAGATACCACATACCAAAGTTAAATCAAGACCAGAGAAACCATTTAAATAGACCAATAACCCCTAAAGAAATAGAAACAGTCATCAAAAGTCTCCCAACCAAAAAAAGCCCAGGACCAGATGGCTTCATTCTACCAGACTTTCAAAGAAGAGCTAATACCAATATTCTTCAAATTATTCCACACAATAGAAACAGAAGGAACACTACCAAACTCTTTCTATGAAGCTACAATTACCATGATACCGAAACCAAACAAAGATGCAACAAAGAAAGAGAATTAGAGACCAATCTCCCTCATGAACATTGATGCAAAAATACTCAACAAAAATATTGGCAAACCAAATCCAAGAATACATCAAAAAAATTATCCATCATGCCCAAGTAGGTTTCATCCCAGGCATATAAGGATGGTTCATCATATGAATATCTGTCAATGTAATACACCATATAAACAAACTGAAAGAAAAAAACAACATGATCATCTCATTAGATGATGAAAAAAACCTTTGATAAAATTCAACACCCCTTCATGATAAAGGTCTTACAGAGATCAGGAATACAAGGAACATTCCTAAACATAATGAAAGGCAATTTACAGCAAACCAACAGCCACTATCAAATTAAATGGAGAGAAACTCAAACCATTACCACTAAAATCAGGAACAAGACAAGGCTGTCCACTCTCCCCGTATTTATTCAATATAGTACTAGACATTCTAGCTAGAGCAATAAGACAACAAAAAGAGATCAAAGGGATACAAATTGGAAAGGAAGAAGTCAAACTTTCACTGTTTGCAGATGATATAATAGTATACATAAGTGACCCCCAAAACTCTTCCAGGGAACTCTTACAGCTAATAAACTCCAGTAAAGTGGCGGGATACAAGATCAACTCAAAAAATTCAGTAGCCCTCCTGTACACAAATGATAAAAGGGCTGAGAAAGAAGTTAGAGAAACATCACCCTTTATAATAGCCACAAATAATATAAAATATCTTGGGATAACACTAAACAAGTGAAGGACCTTTTTAATAAGAACTTTAAATCTCTAAAGAAAGAAATTGAAGATGATATCAGAAATTGGAAGGATATCCAGTGCTCATGGAAAGGTAAGATTAACATAGTAAAAATGGCGATCTTACCAAAAGCAATCTACAGATTCAATATAATCCCCATCAAAATCCCAACACAATTCTTCATAGACTAGGAAAGAACAATACTCAACTTCATATGGAAAAACAAAACACCCAGGATAGCTAGAAGAATCCTGTATGATAAAGCAACCTCTGGAGGCATCACCATCCCTGACCTCAAGCTCTACTATAGAGCTATAATAATAAAAACAGCCTGGTACTGGAATAAAAACCGACATACGGAACAATGGAATCAAATCAAAGACCCTGACATTAATCCACACACATATGAACACCTGATTTTTGACAAAGAAGCCAAAACTATACAATGGAAAAAAGAAAGTATCTTCAACAAATGGTGCTGGCATAACTGGATGTCAGTATGTAAAAGATTACAAATAGATCCCTATCTGTCACCATGCACAAAACTCAAGTCCAAGTGGATCAAAGACCTCAACATAAATCCTGTTACACTAAATTTAATAGAAGAGAAAGTAGGAAGTACTCTTGAACACTTTGGTACCGGAGATCACTTCCTAAATATAACACCAGCAGCACAGACACTGAGCACAACAATTAATAAATGGGACCTCTTGAAACTAAGAAGCTTTTGCAGGGCACAAGATATGGTCAATAAGACAAAAAGACAGCCTACAGAATGGGAAAAGATCTTCACCAACCCCACATCTGACAGAGGATTGATCTCCACAGTATATAAAGAACTCAAGAAATTAGACAGCAAAATACTGAACAACACAATTACAAAATGGGCTAAAGAGCTAAACAGAGAATTCACAAAACAAGAATCACAAATGGCTGAAAGACACTTAAAGAAATGCTCAACATCCTTAATCATCAGAGAAATGCAAATCAAAATGACTCTGAGATACCACCTTACACCTGTCAGAATGGCTATGATCAAAAACACTAAGGACAGTCAATGTTGGAGAGGATGTGGAGCAAAGGGAACACTACTCCACTGTTGGTGGGAATGCAAACTTGTACAACCACTGTGGAAGTCAGTATGGTGGTTTCTCAGAATATTGGGAATTGTACTACCTCAAGACCCAGCCATACCACTCTTGGGCATATACCCAAGGAATGCTCAACCATACCACAAAGATACATGTTCAACTATGTTCATAGCAGCATTATTTGTAGTAGCCAGAACCTGTGAACAACCTAGATGCCCATCAACTGAAGAATGGATTAAGAATATGTGGTACATATATACAATGAAGTACTACTCAGCAGAGAAAAATAATGACAGCATGAAATTTGCAGGCAAATGGAACTAGAAAAATTCATCCTGAGTGAGGTAACCCCAACCCAGAAGGACAAACATGGTATGTACTCACTCATAAGAGGATTCTAGATAGAAAGCAAAGAACAATCAGACTGCAACCCACAGAACCATAAGCCTATATATATGTCATGGAGGACCCTAGGATGACTGTTGCTTATAGTAAGATTTGGTATTACTCATTTCCTGAGCAACCCTCAATGAAACATTGCACTATTAAGGACAATGAAATTCCTCATAGGGTTTCTGAGCGCTGAGTGAGCCCTGTGGCTGTAGCAGAAGCTCAACATGACAGAATCCTATTGGGCCTTCGTGAAAAACTCCCCTTCTGATGCCAATGGGGATTGAAAGCCCATTAGGGCCAGCTTTGACAAGCATTAACATAAGCCTAGGAACTGCAACCATGTGGTTGGATTCTCCTGAAGAGTTGCCAGCTTAAGTCGTGCTGGGATCAATAATAAGGGGCCTCAGCGGTTCGTGTTCTGGGATTTGTGTCCGTGCCAATGGATACCCACATGCTCCAGAAGAGAATTTGACATCACTGCTACCGTTGTTGCTGTTATAACAGTGACAACCACCACTACTACTGTTTCTGGGATTACCATTTCATAACCGGTTACTACAGCTAGCACAGTGGAGACCCTGGCAGCAAAAGTAACTACCACAGTTAACTATTTTTTCATTCTATTGGGCATGACAAATTTAAATCAATAGTTATATACATTTCGATTGGCTTTGAAAGTTATAAATTTACAAACTCAAGTTCCATTTGCTCTCAGGATACCATCTTACAAGAACTCTAATTTGCAGTAAGGCTCCTTAAGGAAGGCTATGGGTGGCTTAAGACTTCTGTTGGTCTTTTTTGTGTTGAACACACAGACTGCAAGCCCAGCACCACTTAAAGATCTTCGGCAACAGTTAACTCTGCAGCTCTCACAAGATTAAGCCTGTATGATAATGAGTATTCAGAGATTGGTAATGTCTGAGGGGCAATCACCAGCCTAAGACAGAACGCCTGTGTGTCCTGGACAGGTGTCTCCATGACGGGTAAGGTGACCTGCTGACGTCCCATGCAACCTAAGTCAGAAGCTCATTTTTTAGTTAAAGGGGGGACCTGTAGGGCCCTGGCCCCCATTTTGGGTAACTGTTGCCTTGCTTGCGGACCTTGACCTTGATATCCCCCTCTGCCAGTTCCCTGTGAGATTCCACCCTCCTGAATGCTTAAGGGAAGCTCCTTGTCTGTGTATCCAGCATATTGGGCATTAACAGCTTAGATGTAAGATTCTAAAACATCAGGAGCAGGGGTGGGGATTTAGCTCAATGATAGAGTGCTTGCCTAGCAAATGCAAGGCCCAGGGTTCAATCCTCAGCTTAAAAAACAAAATCAGAAGCGAACTTCTGTCCTCCAGGGTTCTCCCTTGTGCTGTAAGCCTGTATTTAAGACCTCCTCTCTCCTTCAATAATCGGCATTCAGCATTGAAAAAAAGAAGAAGAAGGAGAAGGAGAAGGAGAAGGAGAAGGAGAAGGGAGGGTATCAAGATCATGATGGGGAAACCCACAGAGACAGCTGACCAGTGCTAGTTGGAGTTCACTGACTCTGGACTGATAGCTCGGGAACCTGCATGGGACTGAACTAGGCCCTCTGAATGTGGGTGACAGTTGTGTGGCTTGATCTGTTTGTGTGGTCCCTGGCAGCAGGGCCAGGACTTATCCCATGTGATGGAATGACTTTTTGGAACCCATTCCCTGTGGTGGGATACCTTGCTCAGCCTTGATAACACAATGGGGAGGGGCTAGGCTCTCCTTCAACTTGGTATGCCCGACTTTGTTGACTACCATGGGAGGCTTTACCCACTCTGAGGAGTGGATGGGGGTAGAGTGGGAGGGAGATGAGGAGGGAGGAGAAGGGGAGGGAGGGGGAACTGGGGTTGATATGTAAAATGATAAAAATAAATAAATAAATAAATAAATATATTTTTAAAAATTACATGCTCCAAAATCTCTCAGTTTTAAGCAGTAGAAACTCTGATAAGATATTCAGAACATATGAAGCATTCTTTCCTGCTAGAAGCTTTGGTGATAATTATTTCTGTCCTTGCAAGTTTAAATCAGTAGGAAAAATTATTTAAATTTAGTTAAAAAATAGAAACATATGTTAAGAAATTCACCATGTAATTTACTCTTAATTAAACTACCCATCTACCAAAACAAAGTTTGGAGTGTGTGCTATATGGCAATACAGCTATGTGCTATATGGCAGAAACTTGAGCTACTTAAAAAAACAGTAAAGTCCCTGACCTCCCTGCACTTAGCCCATACAGGTCCTTGTTCAGTTCTAATCAACACCAACTTGTACATCCTTACATTTTATCTCACATTCAGAGAATCCCCATCCTGTCTGACTAACCTGGCAAAAAAGAATCTTAAAGCACAATTTCCAATAGCCCCAACTATTAAACTACCACAGGAATCCATGCTAGGCCATGCTAAAATTCAAGGCTCTTCTGATATTAACAGTGTTAACAGAATAGGCTGATGCAAAGGAAGAGCTGTATAGATGACTATGGTTGCCCTTTTCTCTGGGATGTCCTCTGGATTAGTATTGTCTGCCATGCAGAAATTTTCAATTGAGCTTAGTTTCTGTATCCATTATCAAATCCAGCCACATGGGATGCTGACATAAAACCAATTATATAGGGAATAAAGTTTATATCTATATTATTTAAGCCATATATCACAGTCCTTATGGGAAAATGATTCAGTGGAGGGAGGGAGACAGATAAAAATATATCAGTAGAGCTGATTAAACACAACAGCAGTGAACAAGGTACTCTGGAAATGTAGGCCAATAAGGACACAGAAGTTCTAAGGAATTCTGGATGTGGTAGAAATAAGGAAGTGTGGTAAGTTAGTGGTTCCCTTCCTAAATGCATGTCAAGGTCAGTGCAGTGTGTGGGGTTATCACTGCCAGCAAGTTTATTGTTCCATAGTGTGTGACAAGAGGTGATGTCTACTAATAGCACAAGCATTTCCAACACAACTGCTTGGCCCTGGTGAACTGAAACTTCAATGTATGATCCTTCCACAAAAATAAAAGAGGGGAGTCTTTGGATGTTCTGGTGTCAGGAGCAGAGAAGCAAGTCACTTGGAAGCACAAATAGTGTTTTCTTTGCTCCCCTTTCAGGCAGGACTTGGGACAAGAGGAAATGTTGGATGTGAGCAGTTTGCTGGGTACATGGTGAAGGTGAAACTAGTTTGGAAACAGTTTTAAATTCCAGACTGCTGGGTTTTCATCCATAGGAGAAGGAAGGGGGAACAAAGAAAAGGGAGCAAGAGAAAGAATGAAAAAGAAAGGAAGAAAAGAGAAAATGAATGCATGAAAAGCAATATACAAATGGAGAATACACATTCTCTCTACCTTGAATCAGAAGTCAACATCAACATAGCCTCCCGTGTGCAAAGTTTCTAGAAACAAACAAAAATGATAGTAAAGAGGTGGGGCTTGGGAAGACTCATGTGTTCTAATATGAGTGGCAGAAATATGTAAGGATTTTAGGTTGCTGTTTGGGTAAGAAGAAAACTTGCCTTTTTTTGGTCTGGATGATTCTACTTGCCTGTATTGCTTCACTTCACAGTGCTCTGGCACTAAGTTCCATGTTGACTCTGTAACTGAACAGTCCTAGACTGAAAGCAGCCTCAACAATCTTCACTGGCAATGCTATTTGTTTGTTTGCTTGTTTTTAACCAGGTGGAGGCTTGAATTCTACCAACCTCAAAAAGTAAACTCTTTGTTTCTTATACTTGATCAGGACTAGTCTTTCCTATCTTAGAATAGACTCTGTCAGCAAACCCAGCAGGAACCAGCACACACCACTGCATTCAAACCCACTGTGTCTCCTGTGGAAGTCCCTGTCCCCATCAGTGTCACCATTGTTTCCGCCTTCAGGAGATGCTGTCTCTCTTTGTGGCAACCGACCTTGTTCTTGCAAAGGATTAATTCCATCATAGAACTTTAATAGGGTGCAGGGGCGTGTCCCCAGGAGCACAATGATGGAAATCTTCCCTCACATCACTTGAGAACTCTATTTTCTTGACTCCTATGTTGTTTTTAGTTCCAGTTAAGATAGTAATTTGCCTTTTGGAACAGTTAATATGTGTTTACATTCCTGGATCCAGGGCAGTCCATGGGTTCCCATTTAGAGTTCATGGCCCAAAAGTTATGGTGATTGTACAGTGTAAGTTAGATGTTAAGAACATGGCTCTAAATAAATGGGAAATTTTTATTTTGAAAGCTAGAAATGCATTTATTCTGAATTATGGTGTTTACCCTTTAGCAAATCTTTTGTTGTTGTTGTTCATGTAATTTGCTTTGAAGAGAATTTACTATTTAATCAGTCTGGAATTGTTTTCTGAGATTACACTATTTACTTATCTGGTGTTGTGTTGACAGTCTATATAACTCTTATCTATGAGGCAATGGTTTATGTCACTGTGTTCTGTAGAGATTCTAAATACATATTAGAAAGCATCTCCTTACTCCTTCAGAATTGATGTGATAACATACTATAGCAAAAGATAAGGCCTGAATTCTGATGTCTTTCATGAAATAAGTAATCTTAAAAATACCATTTGGGGTCTGAAGAGGTGTTTCAGCAACTAAGAGACCATATTACACTTGCAAAGGGTGGGAGTTCCGTTCCCAGCACCCATGTCAGGGGGCTCATAACCACCCATAACTCCAGCTCCAGGTGATCTGATGCTTTCTTCTGGCCTCTGAGGGCACCACACTCATGGGCGTACACACACACACACACACACACACACACAAACTTTTCATTTTTAAAATAAAACATCACTTCACTTTTGGGACTCAGTATTTGGTTTCACATACTGAACCCTGCTTGTCTTAGTGTTTTTGGTTAATTTGGTCATAAAAATGTTGTATCATTATAAATTTGTTAAAACTCTCACTGAGGGCTGGAGATATGGCTCAGTGGTTAAGATCACCGACTGCTCTTCCAGAGGTCCTGAGTTCAATTCCCAATAACCACATGGTGGCTCACAACCACCTGTGATGAGATCTGGTGCCCTCTTCTGGCCTGCAGGGACACATGCAAACAGAGCACTGTACACATAATAAATAAATAAATCTTAAAAACAAAAAACCTCTCACTGAATACTATAATTCTTAATACACCTAAAGTTGAAATTCAGTCCTCTAATGCTCTGTCTTTATCCAGTTCTGAATGAAAGGTTAGGGTTTGTGTTGCTGTGAAGCGACTCCAGGACCACAGCAACTCTTACAAAGGAAAGCATTTAACTGGGGTGGCTCACTTACAGTCCATTATTATCATGAAGGGAAGCAAGGCAGCATGCAGGCAGATATGTTATTGGAGAAGTAGCCAGGTGTCCTACACCTTGACTTGTAGACACAAGAAGCAGTGGGTCTCATTGGGCATGGCTTGAGCATATATGAGACCTCAAAGCCCACCTTCACAATGACACACATCCTACAACAAGACCACATCTACTCCAACAAAGCCACACCTCCTAATAGTACCATTCCCTTTGGGGGCTCAGCTAATCCACCAATTCAGGTGAGTTTGATTCAGGAATGGGCTCACTGTACCCACAGAGAGAGCCATTCAGATGTCCTTCTATCATCCCATTTGGTGGCAGAACGTAACCTGAAATGCTGAAAATGGAGCTAAGGAGTCTATGGAACCATCAGCATGTTTGGGGCCAGGGATCCTGCGACCCTGAATGTGTGTGATCAACACATACAGAATTGGAGAAATTGCTGACTCCTTCATACTCACGCTTCCACTCCATCGTGACATGGAGAGGCATGTTCTTCCTCCAGCAGTTGCAGATCTAATGAAAATAAGCCAAACAAGCATCCATTTGGTTCTCTCCAGTTCCACACCAGCACAAAGAGTTTTGGTCTTAAAATTTCAGTCAATATGTTAACAGCTGGTGGCCTAAACTACAGAATGACTTCCTTCTAGACTTTTCTAAATACCTGAATTTGAGCAGGGCTACTTCCTGTTGGGGCTGCAAAGAATTAGTTTCAGTAGTGGAGTCACATATACTGTGGTCCAATAGCTGAGGAGCCCCTATGGTACTGTTCTAGGCCCTCTGGATAAGTGAGACAGTTGTTTAGCTTGAACTGTTTAGGGGGCCCCCAGACAGTGGGACTAGGGCCTGTCCCTAGTGCATGAGCCGGCTTTTTGGAGCCTGGTGCTGTAGATGTAACCGTCTTGTTAAATAAGAAACACAGAGCCAATTGCAGAGTTAAAAGCCAAGAGGTCAGAGCAATAGCTGAGAGCTGAAAACCTTATCCTTCACTGCTTCTGCTGTCTTTCCTCTCTGCAAGAGGCCTACTTCCTGTGTCCTGTCTTTTATATAGACTTTCTGTTCTGCCTTCTCATTGATTGTAAACTCAGCCACATGACCTCCTCATCACTGCCTGTCTGTGCAGACCTCCAGGTCTTCTATGGTTGGTATTGAGATTAAAGGCCTGTGTTGCCATGTTGGTTGTATCCTTGAACACACAGAGATCCACCTAGCTCTGCCTCCCAAGTGCTGGAATTAAAGGTGTGCACCACCACCGCCCAGCTTCTGCTATGGCTTGCTCTGACCCCAAGGCAACTTTATTAATATGCAAATAAAATCACATTTCAGTACAAATAAAATATCACCACATGGTGCCTATGGTGAGACACTTTGCATAGCCTTGGTGCAGGGAGGAGGGTCTTGGACCTGCCTCAACTGAATGTACCAGGCTCTGCTGACCTTACTTTGGAGGAGGTGGGAATGGGGGCTGGGTTGGGGCGGGGGGGGGATGTTGGGAGGAAGGAGGACAAGGGAATCTGAGGTTGATATGTAAAATCAATAGAAAATCTCTTAATAACAATAAATAAATAATTTTTTAAAAAGAATTAGTTTCAGGATGCTCTCACAGGAAGTGGGGTAGATGAACTAGGAATGTGCAGACAGTGAAAGTAAAGCTGTCCAGGGAAACAAAGGGGACTAGCTGGGGAGAGAAGAGGAAGAGTGGAGGACTTAAAGGGCATATTCATCATAATGTATACATTTGTACAAAAACTGGATACATAGATACTTTTTAAATGTGTGTGTGAGAGAGGTAAAGAAGCCTGGCAGCCTGTTCCAGACAGTAGTTTTAGTTTGGGTATCATGATGTTGAGACTGCTCTGTTTCAGTCTTGATGGTGTTTATTTGGGCTTCAGCTGCTTCCATTGTAACCTTTGTGGGTTGTGATTGTAAAATCAATTCACAGCAGCACTATCATAAGATATGATGTATTAAAATAGAGATGGCAAAGCATTACAACATTGTATTAATGTTGGGTAATTCAAGGAGTGGAAATTTGTGTGCATCCTGTTTGAGGGGATGCAAACTTCCTTCAGAAAGCACAAATCGGAGCCACAGTCAGTCTTCTAGTGGACTCTGAGGGTTTGTTGTTATCTTAGTCTAAATCTAATGTTAAGAATAAAACCCTTCAATGGATTTTATTGTTGTTTTAAATGAATACTTTTCTGTGGTTCTTGTGTTTAGGGACTATGTCTCTTTGAGAATCTGACAAATGCTAAAAATTCACCTCTACAGCAAGTGAAGCAGATACAATACATTCTGAGTTACATTGAAGGACCTTCTGGTTATCTGGTAGACTCCAGGGCACTTGGGTGCTCATACTGCTTGCCTCTAGTTAACCACTTCACAGTCTCTTTCTCTTCATTTTGTAACTCCCACTTTTTCCAAGAACTCTCTTACTAGAAAATCTGGTAAGAGTTCTCACCACCCTCTCCTTCTTGAAGGTACCTTTGGTTCTTGATCTGTTGTCAGAAGACCTCTCCTAGGAAATGTTAAGCTAGACAGCTGCTGTTCAATCAAAGCTCAGTGTGTCTGGTGCTTTGCACATGGTATCTGCCCCTCCAGGCATGGAGTGACATCTGTGTACCCATCTGCATCCCATCCACTCTTAGGAAGTGGAAGCTGTCATTTATGTTCAAAGCCATTGATTGCTTGCAGTGATACCCCAATCACTGATTAAAACCCCTAACCACATTCATCTCTCCAAAGTGGGTGTGCCTTTAGATCAGGAAATACATCCATCTATATGCCCAGTCTACTCACTCACCTTGAGCTTGGTTAGCTCTAAGTTGGAGTGGTCTTCTTATTAAGAAACCTCACTTCCTGTCTTTAGTGCTCACTTCCTATCCACTCTGTGTACCTGTGACCATTGTTGTTGGCTCTGCTCTCTCCACACAGGTAACAACATTGACTCAGGAGGTCTCGCAACTAGGGAAAGATATGAGGAACATCATGCAACTTCTGGAAAACATCTTGTCACCTCAGCAGCCATCAAGGTTTTGTTCTCTGCATCCTGCTCCAATGTGTCCTTCCAGAGAAAGCCTTCAGACCAGGGTGAGCTGGAGTCCTCACCAGCCTTGCCTACATTTTCAGGCAGGTGGAGCACAGCTTTATCATGGTAATGTCACCTCTGACATCTGGAGTGTGGATCCCTCCTCTTTGGGCAGTAGCCCTCAAGGAACTGAAGCTCATGAACAAAACCCAGCAGACAGAGAACTGCATCATTCTCCAAACCTTGATTATTCCCCCTCCCACTGCCAGGTTATCCAGGAAGGTCACTTGCAGTTCCTAAGGTGCATCTCCCCCCATTCTGATACCACACTGACACCTTTGCAGTCCATCTCAGCCACTCTCTCATCCTCCATCTGCTCCTCATCAGAAACGTCCTTGCACCTGGTTCTCCCAAGTAGATCAGAAGAGGGCAGCACCACCCACAGACCTGTGAGTTCCTTCAGTTTGGAAAACTTACCAGGCTCTTGGGACCAAGAAGCAATGATGTCAGCCTCTACAGAACCCTTGGAAATTTTTCCAGTAGAAGTTGTCACAAGCACAGCAGATGCAAAGGACAGCAAAGCCATAAACGTATGATATCAGCACATAAGGGCAGCTTCCAATGCCAAACTGCTCCTGCACGACAGCTCTAGTCGGCCTTTGGGGCCTCTAGTAGGCACAGCGCCCAAGCATTGTTGGCAATTCTGCAGAAAAGAGGGCAAGGGGCCAAGGAAAGGCAGATCCACCTCTTTACTGTAGCAAACAATTTCTAGATCTTGAAAAGCATCAACCCTTCTTATGTACAGGTGTTAACTTACTGGTCTGTTTGGCAGACTTTGGTAACCATCCAAAGACCCTGAGGGTCTTAGTAGATAGAAACCCCAGACAAAGAGTTTGGGGATGAGTTTTGTCATAGTGCTTTTGTGAAGTGCAGCAAAGGTCTTTCCTGAGTGCCTGATTGTCATTCCTGAACAATATCTATAGCATTGTTGGCCTCGGAGGTACATGGCACCCACTGATCTATTTTCCTCTTTGTGAAGGCAGAGGGACAATTATCACTGCATGTCATCTCCTAGACAATCAGTAAAATAGAGTGGTTAGCTAGCCATGTGTTATTTGCCATGTAAATGAAAATGTCTTTATTTATTGAACAAAAGAAGCTATTTTTATAACCTTGGTATGAAATATGTATTTAAACTACTTAAACTATTTATAAAAAAATGAATGTTTTCTTTTCATTTTGGTAAAAAAAAAAAAGCTTGCTGTTTTAACAAGAAATGCACTACTGTTATGTATAGTAAATCAAAAATTATTTATTATTAGAAGGTTGTAGTTTCTAAAGGAATCCTCTTTTATCTGCATGCAGTTTAGAAAACAGAAAAAAATGTACCCTCACATTTCTGGGCTACCAACGGAAAGTGGGATCATATTTTATTAATGAAATAAAAACATGGACTCAGTGTGAACTCCATGAGGTTTGGCCTGGTAATGGAGAGGGCTCCTCATCTTTGCTGACTTGTGCAATGCTGCAGACCCAGCAGCAGCTGTAACAGTCCTCTGAGCAGTGTATTCTGTGGTTTAAGAGCCTAAAATTTGTGTGTATAATATGTGATCATAACCTACACTGAGCCACTTTGGGTTCAAAACTATGAATGTGTCCTACCCTGGTTCCCCATTTTAGGAAAGGCCATGGAGCAAGATACATCTTCAAATGAGACCAAGACTTCTGGACTGTGACTGTCAGGCACAGTACTCATTTAAGACTGCTTATGATACTCGTTTAACTTAGGGAAGCATTGAACCTTTAAAGTTAAAGCTCCCCATGGGGCTGACAGCTACACAGTAGATGCCATGTGTGTGGCAAGAGACAGGAAACTTGAGATTACATGGCTAGGATGCTCACAGCTAGAACCCAGAATGTTTCCAGTACTTCACACGCCAACATGCAAATTCCAATGCTATGTTTGGCAATGATGTAAACACATTCATTTAAGCTGCATATTGTGTTTAAGGACATTTAGGCCTTCATCTTCTCCAGTTTCCCAATTAGTCCATATTCTGGAGCTCTTTTGGCCTTATAACCACTACAGAGGATAAATAAGACAGAATTTCATCATTAAAAAAATATCAAAACAAGATGAGGTTTCTGGTGTTGTGATTTGTACACCTGGCTGGAGTAGCAGAACCAGAACCAAACTCTTAAGGAAACAACACAGGATTGGGCAACCTACCCAAAGGCTGAGGCAGTCTATCCTTCACACTTTCAATCTTCAGTCATTTCTTAAGTTTGGAGGAAACTGAGGAAAGAGCAATGGTCTAGATTTCATGTGTTCATTTGCATTCCCCTTTCTTCTCTATATTTGACTCATTTTAAGTGCTACTCAAAGAGAGTTCAGTGAACCAACAGGTTCAGGAAGTTCCACATGACAAACCAGCAGGAGTATTACTGAGATTGACATTCTATCCTCTGGTTGACTGTTTAGCAAGAGATGTTTGGAAATCACATGTGTTAGTCTCTCTCATATAACCACCAAACAATAGTAATAGTCATCATTGTTCCTATTTTAAAAATAAACAGTTGGTATAGTTTTTAAATTTTCCTCATCATGTTGTTTTAAATTTTAGAACATATACACAAATGACCACTAATGATGCTTCATATCCACACCCATCCTTTGCTGCCTTTTAAAATTTATAAGTAATTAACTTTCTTCTAAATCAATGAATAAATACTTGCTTCTTCTTTTTAAGTAGGTGAATAAGTAGGAAGTCTTACTCTCTAAGGATTTGGGATGGCCAATGACATGTTTGGAAACACATGATATTTTTCTAGGCAACATCTTCTCTTCTCTCAGTTGATTTTAGTGGCTCAAGAACCAGCTGGATAAAAGCAAACAAAACCTCAGAAATGGCAGGGCTCCCAAGGGTCCCTTATTTGAGAGTGCCTTCCTCTTCAAAACCAACCTCACCTCCACCGTGACACACAGGATTCTTCCACATCTGAGGCAGCACTGAATGAGGTCGCTTGTTTGATCTGGGCGATGTGTGCCATGATGTTGCTATAGGAAATGAGAAATCATATTTTTTCTTCTAGTGTGAGATTCTCTAAGGAAGGCTACCCAGCAAAGAAGATAGCTGCCCATCTTCAGCATTTCCCCCTCACCCACCCACTGCTAAGGAACAAATTCTAGATCCATATGGAACATAAGTAAGTTATTTTCCTTACAAGTTCACTTCCTTAAAAATACCATACAGGAAAAAAAATATTTTACAAAATGAAAGGGGGCTCCTAAGAACACTTGCTGCTCTTTCAGATGACCCGAGTTCAATTACCATGATCTATACCAGGTAGTTCACCTGCAACTCCAGCTCCAAGGAATACCATATCTCTTCCAGCCTCCTCAGACATCCACATGCATGTGTACACACACACACACACACACACACACACACACACAAACTTTAAAAATGAAATGTAATAATGTTAGAAACTTATATCTTCTATATGTAGTTCTGTTTAAGTAAACCAGGCAGATTATGTGAGATCTATTTGTTCAATGTAAGAGGAATTTTCTCATAATTGAAGCTAATTATAAATATAGCTTGTAATTATTACCTTGCTATTAATAGGCAAGTGTCCTCTCAAATATTGGCCATTGGACAGAATGATACTGTTCTGAATGTTCTAGACTGTCAGATGTGAGCTAGTGTGTTTGAAACATTGAACATGACTCTAAGCCAGTGCCTAGTCTGAGGAACTTACCACTTGGTGAGCTCCCTGGTGACTAACATATAGTAAAAATTAAAAATACTGGTCTAAACTCTCCTAAAATACAAGTTTACATTTTATTGATGTGTATATAAAATGGACCAGCATCTAAAACCCATAAAAGAGAGCCATGAGTCTGTCGTCACATGTTCATAACTTGCTTAATCACAAAGTTAAGTTAGTCTCCAAATTTCATTCAAATCATGCATTTCACAGAGGATCTTAAGAAGGTAGACATTCAGAACTCTGACTTCAAGATATAGTCTGGATGGTCCTTGCTGCGTGACCTCAGGCAGTTAGTTATTTGTCACCTCTGAGTTTCAGTTTATTCATCTAAACGTAGGGCTTACACATCTAACTTTCAGTGCCTCAGAGAATTACAGAAGCAGTTTGAGTGAGAGCCCACCGCCTGGCAAGTAAAAGGAATGCTAAGCAAATGCCAGTGTATCCCCTAGCCTTCATCTCCAGGTCCTCTCCTACTTCCCTTCCCTTCATGCTCTCACTTTCTTCCTGCCCACACTCTTCTACTCTTTCTTACCTCCAGCAGCCCCGCCACAGCTTCTTTATCTCCCCTGACCTTCCTTCTCTTTTCCCTTTCCCTCTGCCCTCCTCCTGTCCTATTCTCTATTCCTTGTCTTAGGCTAGTATTTGAAACAGGAGACCAAAACATGTCTTTTCTCCACAGATCAGAACACAACTTTCAACCCATCCCAGGCCCTTACAGTGCCAGCACCCAGTTCAGCACTTACCTGTAATAAAGAAATGTGTGACAGAGGCAACAAAGATAGAAAAAAATCTATTGTACTTGTTCCCAGCCTCTTTAGTCCCAAACCATGTGGCCTTGGGTTTATTTGAGCAAGTTGTATTTTGCAAACCTCTTTACAATTACATAAAGACTCATGGAATTTACTCATTAACAGGAATAGGTTCTATAAACACATTCCAGTTTTTGCTATTACCCATTTCCAAATTTCTCTTAGGATATTTGCTATTGCTTCAGAAATCAAGTTCACAGAGAAGTCATATCCACTACCCTAGGCCATAAAAAAACCTGTATAGATTAAGAAAGTCCTCAGAAGTTTCTCAGTGGTAAGTGGTTGTGATCCTCAGAGCTGATGAAACACTCAGCAGTTCACAGAGAAGCCTTCAAAGCTCCCCTAAAACCCCAGGAAGCCAGTGGCTACCTCCAGAAGGAATGAGTAAAATGTCACTCCCTGCAGCTAGTGTCCTGAAAGAACTTGTCTCCTGGGTTCAATCTTTCAACAGAGCTGTATAAACAGCTCTTGAAAGATGTTTCAGCAGGCCAACAAGGCACTTTACTTCCACAACTGTTCTTTCTGGTGATTAATATGCTGTACATTCTAAAAAGAAAGAAAAAAAGACAGGTAAGCAAAATATACCTTGAAGGTAAAGCATTTCCCTCTTCTGGCTTAGGTTCCTCCATTTGGAGAAAAGAACCTGGGACTAGGAATTTTATGCTAAAGTTGACTAAGTCTCTCTTCTCTCTCTCTCTCTCTCTCTCTCTCTCCCTCTCTCTCTCTCTCTCTCTCTAGTTGTCTTGAAAAAGTAGAACATGTGTGTGATATATGTAGGTACAACAAAGAATAAATTGGGAGAAAATGAGACTTAAAAGTGTGTCCATGCTTTTTATTCTTGAGAACAAAATTAATTGGAAAGAACTTTTTTTTTTTTTTTTTAGGAATTCTCTTTAGGATGAAGAGTATCATATCCCCCTTCGTATTACCCCTGAACTCAAGATATAGCTCTCTGTTACACTGTGGTTTATTGTCCCAAGGGAGAAAAATCCCAGAACTCAACAGGCAGGTCATGGCTGAATAGTGCTGAGGGGTACATGACTGAACTGTCCTGTTCAGAGAACTGCCTGTAGTCACTGCAGCCACATGGCTAATGTTCCCTGGGTCAGTTAGGGCCCCTTACTAACATTTGCAGTGATATTCAGGAGTTGAGATCTCCATTACTGAATATTGCTTTGGTAACCTGTTTCCCCAAATAAGTGACGTTATCTCTTCCTACTCTAATCAGAGAGCCTGTGGAGTCAAATCAAATAGTCACCACTGTCTTCTGATAGCCAAAGCAGAACTTGAACTCTGGATATGAACCACCACTCTATCTAGACAGGAGATGTCAACTGAGGGGGATATTAGGCAGGGGGAATTGTGTGCATGGTAATGGTCTCTATCATAAGAAACTCACCAGTTTCTTCCTGGAGACTCATCACTCTCTTTTTGAACTATTCCTCATTTTAAACTGTGAGAGATGGGCATGTGTTCCAATTAGAATTGACTTCTGACACACCATTTGTCCTATTTGTGTAGGTCATGGACATGTTTATGAAAATACTATCTTAGGATGGCTTATGAGGCTGGGCTTGAGAGAAGAATTGCTACTGACTATAACAGAGGCTCACAGCTGTAGATCTTGCAACATCAAGTCCCCAAGCCTGAAGATAGTAGTTCCAAGGCTTTACTCATATTTATTTCAAATAATTGTTTTGCTCAGACACCATAGCTTCAGGTTTCAATGAACAACCATGCCACTATAAGCCATAGCAGAACTATCATCCATAACAACAACAACATGATATTTTGACCACACTCACAGAAAATAATGTGGCATCTAGGATCTGATTAGAGATAGTACCCCTTGATGGCATATCATACAGAAAAGTATTCTTCTGTCATTAAAAATTATTTCTTATTTTAATGTTACTTAGGTCCCTACCATGATAACTCTTTACAGAGTGTAATGACTAATCTTGGTTTTCAACTTGACACACCAAGTGAAGAGTGAACCCCATTGTCCCCATCAGATTGCCCTATGGAGAATTCTTTGATTATTCATTGATATAGGAGGACCCCAGCACACTGTGGGCAGAGCCATTCCTGGGCAGGGTAACTGTGTGTGTGTGTGTGTGTGTGTGTGTGTGTGTGTGTGTGTGTGTGTACACGCATGTGTGTAGCAGAAAAGACCAGTAAGCAGCATTCCTCAATGGTTTCTGCTTCAAGCTTCTGTCTTGAGTTCCTGCCTTTGTTTCCCTTGATGATGGCCTGTGACTTGTAAAATGAAATAAACCCTTTCTTCCCCAAGTCAAGAAACTGGAACACAGAGATTCACTATTTTGTTTTTGGGTTTTAAGACAAGCTCTCATTTTTCAGCCCAGTCTGGCCTCCAACATGTGGCAATTTTCCTGCCCTTGCTCCCTGGGTGTGGGAGTTACAGGGTTGCACTACAGAGCCACCATGCTTAAGAGAGATTCATATTTAAACAAGTTAATTTTGTTTTTCTCTGTGGAACATACATAGTGCTTATATGTTTAGAATAGGCCTACTAGGTCTTCATCTCTTGAATGCATAATAAAATTATCTTTATAAAGCAAGTTCCTGAAGAAACATAAAGAGAAATAGGCAGAGATGAACTAAGTGCTTAACTCTACTGCTTGACTATTTGGTTTCTTAGACACTTTCTTCTTTCATCCCTGAGATTGAGACATAGTTTGTGTTCCCCTAGAAGCATGTCTAGAGAGTTTAGTGAATGATTTAAGGGATGAAATCAGAAAACCTTGGTTGGAAAGTGGGGAGAAAGGCAGGCGAGGAAAGACCCAATGAGTGATTTTATCACTGTAGAAGATCACTGTACTCATTGACTCAATACCCTAGGGAGTTGGGGGTATCATAGAGTAGGACTGACTGTGAATTAGCGTGGGCTCTCAGACCTCTTCAGAGAACTGTTGGTACAGAAGACAGGAGCTAATGCAGGAACTCACAACTGCTCAGTCAGTGGAGTGTTTAGGAGTAGGGGGTGAATAAAATACATTGTATGCAAGTATGAAATTCTAAATGAAATATATTTTTTTAAAAGGACTATGACCATGTAATAAGGCAGAAGTCAGATTATTCATAATCCAATTTCTATCTATCAGAGATCTGAAGACTGCTTTCATGACTTGAACTCCACCATATTCCTGGCTTGCCTATCATAAGCCAATGCCTGAGGAGAGAGTTCCAGGTGCTTATATGGGATGTGCTGGCCATTACATGGAATGTTGTGCATACTGTAGATATGGGCAAGGTTAATAGCATCTGCTACTTGACACAAACAGCAGGCCCAGTAAAAAGACAGAAGCCATGTAATAGTTTGAAAAGGGAATAGTTAATGTAAAGGAACATTAATTATTAATGGGGATCAGATCCTAAGAAAGGATAAAAGAGAATGGTAAAGGATGTCCTGTGGTGGAAGAAGGGTACCAATGACAGGGCATATTTAGAACAGGGCCTTTAAGGTATGGATCCAGACTTTGTTGGTGAAAATATAGATGTTGCCACAAAGATGTCTTCTGGATTGCCTCCAAAAGAATGGCAGGCAGGCAGTGGACTGAGGAGGGAAGGTAGGAAAAATGCTTGGAGGGGGAAAGTGAACAAGGTAAATTCAAGAAAGAACACACTGGAGGAACTGAAGCAGAGAGTGACTCAAATATTACTGGGCACCTCTGAGATGTAGAAACCACCCACACAACAATGTAGTGCATCAAGGGAAGGAGGCCCTCTTTCTGCAGCATCTCTTCAGCATCCTCTACAGGCAACGTGGGGATACTACAAGTTCCAGTACAGAATCAAGCAGGGCACAATGCAAGGTGACAACTGACAACAGATGACCTCATTTACATAAAATCCTACTGTGTAAAGCAACTAGAACAATGAAGATTTCAATTAGCTTTAAAATTTTAAAATACTCCTTGACAGTCATTTTAAATAAAGATTAT
Organism: Onychomys torridus; assembly: GCF_903995425.1. Taxonomy (NCBI): domain Eukaryota; kingdom Metazoa; phylum Chordata; class Mammalia; order Rodentia; family Cricetidae; genus Onychomys; species Onychomys torridus. The sequence continues at coordinate 1,225,273 of NC_050460.1, read as the reverse complement.
CATTCAAAAGCTCATTGAATTTACTGCTTACAAAAAGATCATATTTCTTATCAACATCATTATTTTATTAGTTTAATTTACTAGTTTTTGAAATCATAGAGTCTTCTTAACAGGGTTTATATTCTCTGTGAAAATGTAAACTAATGGATCTCCCACCACCTGGTCCATAGACATCTTTTGTTACCAAAAGTAACTTTAATGAAGACCCAAATATTTCTTCTGCAATTGATGACAAATACAACTTACCCATTTGAATCCATAGAGAAGAGGCTCCCACATTTCCTTACCTCTTTTACAGGAGGTTTTGATAAGCAATGGGTAAAATGAGGAATATAGCTGGGTATGAGGAGAATTAACAACTGCCAAGCAGATGAGAGGCTGGTGTTCAGTTCTCCAAGACTTTCAGGGAACCAGATCTGTGTCTCTCACCTTCTGTGATGTCAAGTCTTGATTGTCAGTTTGGCACACTAGGAAAAAGGAACCTCAGTTGAAAAATCACTTCCATCAAATGAACCTGTGGATAACACTATGAAAGTAGTTCTCAACCTGTGTGTGGTGACCCTTTGGGGTTGCATATCAGATATTTAGATAGATTTTTGTCACTAGCAAAATTACAATTATGAAGTAGCAGTGAAATAATGTTATCATTGAGAGTCACCAAAAGGTGAGAAAATGTATTAAAGGGTGACAGCATTAGAAAGGTTGAGAACCACTGCTCTATGGGGACATTTTCTTGGTAGTTAATTGATATAGGATGGCCCAGTCCACTCCAGGTGGTCTCATCCCTAGGGTGGTGGTCATTGGTTATATAAGAAAGGTAAATAAGCAAGTGAGGGGAGTAGGTCAGTGAACAGCATTTCTTGGTGATCTCTACTTCAATCATTTGCCTTGCTTTGCTTTCCTTGACATGGACTGAAACTCATAAAAAAGAAAAAAAAAATCTTTTTCTCCTGGAACTTGGTTTTGTCAGTGTTTTATCATAGAAACAGAGAAGCAAACTGGATATATTTGCTAGCAGAGTCCAAAGCACCGGGGTGAAATCTGATGTAGCATGCTTTTCTCCCTTAAATTCCTCACTAATGATGTAACTATCAATTAAAACATCTACTTGTGATGTCTTTGTCATATATTCATCCAATTAATTAACCTTTCTCCCAAATGAATTAATCTCTTGACCCATCAGTGTGTTTCTGATTATTAACTTGCTGTTTTCTTCCACTCAAAGTTCATAGTCATTTACAAACCAATAACCATCTGTCTTAGAGGCTGTTGATAATCAAAACATGTTTCTTCTTCCTTCTTGCTTCCAGGTTTCCCTTAAATCCACATTCATCCCTTTTAGATTCCAAAGGTTACACTCCACACAGCTCCATACAGAAGCTCACAGACTCTCCTAGATGTTCATAAGTATATACTTGACATTGTCCTGAACCTAAATTTGGAAGAGAAACCTTAGCTGGGGTATAGTGGCAGACTTCTATAATTCCACACTGGGGGCACAGAGACAGAAAGCTGATGCTTTTACTTTAATGCCAGCTCTAGCAATATAATGACACCCTACCTCAGGACAATATCAAGAGAAACCACAAAAGCATATTGATTTGTAAAACCCCTTCTAAGTGTAAGTCTGCCAGGTGCTCAGAGCATGTGATATGAAGTTATTACATAGATAAAAGATATTGAAGCAAAATCGAATAATGAGCCTGAACTTTAACAAAATGATAAAAGTAGTTAAGACTTAATATGCCAAGACAGGGTGGCAGGTGCTAGTGCTACAACCAAAACTTTATATGTCTATTCATGTTATCCTAACAGTCTTATCAGATATTTACTCTCATCTTCATTTCATAGTTAATGAAACTGAGGGGGAAACAAAAAAGACATATGCCTAGTGTGGCCAGTCTCGGTTTTGAGTCAAGTTATGGCTAAGGCTTCCCACAACAGATTAAATCAGTCTGCAGGCATGTATTTCATGCTCAACAACCATGTGACCTAGGCAATGGTCAGTGTCCATGTGGAAACTAATAAGATCTGTTGTTGCACAGTTCCTCAGTACTGAAGTAGCGTTCACTTTGAAAGACATGCTTTCTTTGTGCATCTAACACTGTATCAAATGAGAATAAAGACTGAGTGGAGACAAGACTTTGATATCTCAACTTTAAACTGTAGTTCTCAGAGTCAGGTAGGAACTCCACACAACATTTTTCAGACACAGTCTTCAGCATCACTAACCTGTTTCCTGAGCATAGTCCCTTTGAGGGATTTTTACTATCTAGAAAATAAGTGGCCTAAGTGCATAGAATTTCATTCTTATTTCTTAAAAATTACAGGTAAAAGGAGTTGACTCCTTTTCCTAATGTGTAAAGGGCCTCCAATAGCTTGCCATTGATAGCTTAGCTCCTGCTGTGGAACAACAGGACAGAATGCACACAAGACTTCTCCTTTTTCCAAAATAAAATGGCATGTCCTTGACACACACACAAACACGCAAGATGGGCAAACAACTTTTTCCTCATTCTCTCATTAAAATTTAAGTTAAATGTGAGTCTTCCTGTCCTAATTTAACTATTCTGGGATAAACATGAATTTTTTTTGAGAAAGGGAGAAGGCGATCCCAAATTCTCAGATAAGTTGCCAGAATCTCCTTTTTAAAAGAATGAAATCATTGTTAAGTTTTGAGAGTTAATGAAGGTTCTTTATCCTCTCCCATTCTGTCCTCACTAAATCCCTATCCTGTAAGTTGAAATATCAACACAAGAAAGTCAGCACAAATGTGAGATAAAATATTTCCATCATCTGCTCAGAGACCTCTGCCAAATATCAAGTCTGTTGACCTAAATGGAGTGTAAATATACTTTGAAAACCATATATCGAGGGACCTCACTTCCTTTATTCACTAGGGCCTATTTAAAAGTAGGTTACTCAAAGAGAGGGCCATGTTAGAGGACACAGTAGACACACAGGAGCTTTTGTGTGGCTGTCTTTTTATTACTCTAATGAAATCAGGAGTGATTCGCTTGAAATAACTCATGTATTGAAAGCAAAGAACTCCATTTTTCATTTATGGAGGGTTTTCAACATGGTGCAGGAGTGTCTTCATTTTTTAGGTAATTAGCTGTATTCCTTTTTAGTCATCATGATGGGATCCTATTTCTGACATAACAATCTGCAGGAAGAGAATGAAGTGACTCCAAATGCTAAGAGACCCAGAGATGCCTGCCTCCTGCTTCTTATTCCTTCCTATGACCCATCCTCTTGACTGTGGGCTGGACTTAATGAATTCTTCCAACAAATACAAAAAAAGAGTGAAATTATGTCACTTCAACTGTGACATAACAAAGGAGTGTGACCTTTCTTGCTAGTATTTCATTTGGGGACCTTACTCACTAAGGGCAGAGTCTGCTAAAATCTGACAAGGGACTGAGGTCTTTGCAAGTTGCAAACAATCCCTTCTTAATCCAGGAGACCCTTGAACTGGACATTAGCTCTAGTGATGGCTACAACAATAACAGCTATCATGAACACACTGCATAGCACCCCAACCTGTGTTTTTGACGCAGTCTTGTGTGAGACTGAGACTCTGACACAAGACTTAGCCAACCTACCTTCCAATTCCAGACCCAATGTAATGGAGTTCTTTCATGATGTTGACCTCTGGGATAAACTGTTGTACAGCAAGTGATAAGTTATGCACTCAAAATGGGACAGTTTGTCTTTCAGTTGAGCAGAAGCCAATTTCTCCTCGAAAGAGTGACAAAGCAAAACAAAATGAAATAAACACAGAACACTAACTCACTTCAAGGTGGGTTGCTTGGAAAGTATGGCATAAAGTAAAATGGAATCCTTATCTGGAATTGAAAACTTATGCTCTCTCTTTTGGACAAGACAGGGGCAGGGGAGAGACGAAAACATGAGAGGCCTGTTAATTTCTGTTTTCCTGTTTCTTTTGAACTGTCCAGTTACTATATAGCTGATTAGAACTCAGCTTCTTGTATTTGTCCCTCCAGTGTTCATAACCCTTTGACTTCAACGATTAGCTAACATGGTCTCTAAGTTTCAGTCCACTGAGATACCTGTTTATATCATAACTTTATCCCATTAACTACAGAATTATCAGCTCCATTTATATACATGGGAATCTGAAAGAGATCATGTTCAGCATGTGTAGAAGAACTGAAGTGAAAGTCTAGTCTCAAGTCCCTCAGCTTCTCAATTATGGATGGTCTCTGCAGAAATTTAAAAAGCAGTTCAAGACATGTGAATGCCATTGTTCTCACAGCCCTGTTTGGGTGGAAAGCCCATCCCTAAGCCAACTTTCAGTTATCTGGCAACAGCAGGACTCATCATCAAAGCCAAGACGCAATACATTTCCACTGTTGTCACGAGTCCAGGATCCTCCCTAAACTATATCCCCTAAAAAAAGCAAGTGCCATCACACCCTGCTTTCTTTCTCTTTCCACCCTGTCTTAAAGTTATCCTTTGCCTACCTTCCTCTCCATCAATAAACTTCACATGAGATCTGTTACATGGTATGACTTTATGTCATTCCTTGTCTTCAGTCCACTAAGGTGCTATTGGTTGCTTAAATCATAACATTTGTGCCAAGCCTCAGTAGGATATCCTGGTGCGTATGCCCTCCCGTCTCAGGAGTCTGAGCCACACCAGGACCACCTGCAACAGGTTCATTTTCCCAATAACCAATCTCTGTGCATCCCATCCAACACCATCAATTGGTAAGTTCCCCTCCCAGTTGGGGGGGGGGAAGCTTCCCTGAATCCGAGGAAGTAACTATTGAGTGTCGGGCACCCCCCTGGTATTCTTGGAGGTGAAGGTACCCCCAGCCACAGTCTTTAAGGCTATAGTTAATCCTGTTCACTGACCCCCACCACTGACCATTTTCCTTGGGTCAGGCTTAATTTTTGAGCATGGTTTTTGTCCTTCAACTTAACTCAAAAGGCTTGGTACCAGCCATCCATCTATGTCTTCTTGGGCTCCTTATTCTTTGCCCTCGGACTGTGAGGTGACAACCCACTGTTAGACTTGTGCCTTCATTCAGTTCACCCTGAGTCCTCCAGAAACCTCAGACTTCAGGCTCTGGACCTCCTCTCCACCTCACCTAACTGCATCACAGTCTGTATTTCCAGGTTCTCCTTTGGGATGTTTTTTGGAGACCCTCAGCCAGCTACACCTAGCACCTGAGTTAAGGACCTCTAACCTTATCTGCCTTTGCAGATGAATACGACCTCAATACCCCTTAGATAACTATCCAAATGGTGGCCTAATGACGCCCTAGATCCCAATATTATACAGGACCTTTACAACTATTGCCACCAATTGGGTAAATGAAGGGAGGTTCCCTATGTCCAAGCTTTCTCTTAGCTTCACTCCAAGCCTTCCCTGTGTTCTTCCTGTTCCCCTACTCAGCTCCTTCTAGCTGTGAAGTCTGAACCAAAGGAAACCACCACCATTCTTGATCCTGCTAGCAAGTACCCTGCCCCCGTGACCAGCTCCAACACAGAGCTTCTTCCTTCTCTGGCTCCTTTGGTTTTCTCTTCTCCATCTCCAGTACTACCCTAACCATCCCCCTCCATCACCCACTTTCAACCCCACCATCAGCCTTCAGTGCCCCCCACTACTTACCCCCACTCTGCAGTTTGACCTCTTCTATCACCTTTCTCTCTTTGTGAGAGGTTACCAGGGTGGATGGCCTGATCAAGTACATATTCCCTTTTCATTAACTGAACTCTCTCAAATAGAAAAAAAAAAAAAAAAAACTGGTTTTTTTCCCCTCTAATTCTTCTACTTTCATTAAAGAATTCCAATTTAGCATCCAATCCTATAATCTCACCTTACACCCCCCCCCCCCACACACCCACACACAGTTTTAATGAACAACCTAATTGCACAAGGAGTGCAGGTGAGTTTGGGATCAAGCTAGAGCACATGCAGATGAATCCACCAAACTAACACAGCACACCCAGGCAAGGCTGAGGCAGTCCCCAACTGAGATGCCCAATGGGACCACAGTACCCCAGAGGGCATTCTAGGTAGAGATCTGTTTATAACTTGCCTCCTGGCTGGTCTTGTAAAGTTGTCCTTAAATCAGTGAACTATGAGAAACTCCAAGAGGTCATGACCCATTCCATTTCCCAGAGTTTCCCTGACATTCGGGCCAAGCTTAAGCATCTGGAGAGAGGACTCCTACCCTGCAGGCTGAAATGTTAGTGCTGTCCTTTCAAGTCTACCATGGGAGAGATGAAAAGCACACAAACAGAAATACAAAATGTTGGCTAAGGCCATTCAACCAGCTTCAGAGACCTCCTTGGCTCCTGTGCCTCCTAAGGCTCAAGGACTACCAAGTCCCTGACTCAAATGTGGTCAAGAGGATCGATAGGCCCAAGCTTGCCCTAATCTTCACAGGCCAACGTGGCCATGTCCAAGGTGCCTTCAAGAGGAACACTGGGCTGTTGACTGCCTCTGTGTCCCTTATAGTACAAGGACATCAGACCCAGATTACCCTCCATCCAACCTTTAAGACCCAGCCATGGACTACTGAAGGGGTCCCAGGCTCTCTTGGCCTGACAACTGTCATTTTCTACAGGGGTCCCCAGGTAGTCATTATGGTATCAGGGTGACCCATCTCCTTCCTCCTAGATACCAGAACCAGTTACTCAGTCCTGATGGAGTTTTGGGGGGTTCCCTCTCCTCATTTGCCTATTGTTGGCTTAAGGGGACAAACTTACCAATCTCACCAGACCCCACCATTCAGTTGCATTTTCAGGGGCATTCCTCTCACTCATTCTTTCCTGGTGGTGTCAACCTGTTCTTCCCCTTACTGGGAAGGCATCTTCTAGCCAAAGTGGAAGCCTCTATTTCCTTTGCTCTCACATTTAACTAGCTCCAGATCCTTTCCTCCTTCTCCTACTTCCCCAACATAGAGGTTCCAACATGTGATTTCCTTTGCCAGCCTCCCAGGTGGACCCCCAAGTCTTGGATACCCAAGACTCCTCTGTTGCCAAATACCATTCCTCCTATCATCACCAATTACAGGAACTGGGTACTGGGCTCTGACGACAAGTTCTGCTATTGCCAGGTTACTGAAAGTTGGCTTAGGGATGGGGTTTTCCACCAAACAGGGCTATGAGAACAATTCCATTCTCAAACCTTCGTCCCCAGTCAAACACAGATTACTCCTCTTCTCATTCTTGTGTTGAAACCTTACAGGAACTACTGCCCCACCCCTCATACACACATTGTCTCAGGTTGTCTATACCTAGTATACAGACAGCAGCTCCTTTTTACACAAGAGTGCCCAAAAAGGGGACTATGCTATTGTGTCAGGTACTGAGGTCATTGAGGCACAAGCCTTCCCTGCCCACACCTCTAATCAACATGCTGAACTAAAAGCTCTCACCTGTGCCTTCCAAGTATCACAAAGACAATCTCTAAATGTCTACACAGACTCTAAATATGCCTTTCCCATCCTTCCTGCCATCTAGAAAGAGTTCAGACTAGTTACAACAAAAGGAGGATCAACAACCAACTCAGACAAAAGCATGGCCATGCTAAAAGCCATCTCCCCATGGCTAAAGGAATTGTCCACTGCCAGTCCCACCAGACCAACAAGTCCATCATCTCAGAGGAAAATAACTATGCCAAAGAGGCAGCTAGAGCTGCAGCCTAAGACAGAACATCCTTGCTTTACAACTCACATCCCCACTATCACCCCTTGACACTTGACAAATTCTGTCCTATCTACATTTGCTTTCATCCTAATAGTCAAGCCTTGTTTCACTTAGTTAAGCCTCACCTACAGCCCATCCCTGAGGATTTGCATTTCTTAAGGGCTGTTACTGCATCTTGTAAAATCTGTCATATGTCAGACCCCCAACTCCAGTTTTCACAGCTTTCCTTTTTATACTTACTGGCCAGAGGCACCCTCCCTAGAACTGACTGGCAATTTGACTTTATCCACATGCCCACAATATGATGCATTAAGTACCTCCTAGTCTTGGTGGACACATTTTCAGAGTGGATAGATGCATTCTCAATCACTAACAAATGAGCTCAGACAGTCTCTGACCTCCTCCTCCTCCTGGAGATTGTTCCCAAGTTTGTAATCTCTGCCTCCCTCCAGTTGGACATTGGCCCTGAATTCACTTCCCAAATTTCCCAAACCCTATTCAAAGCCCCCAATATCCCTTCACATTTCCATAACCCATACTATCCCCAGTCCTCAGAAGAGTCCGAACAAACTAACTGCTCTTTAAAAAATATCCTTGTCAAACTGTACCTAGAACTTCACCTTGATTGGATAAAGCTCCTGCTCCTGGCCCTTCTCAGGCTATGGGCTCTCCTCAAATTACCTCTTTTCACCTCATTGTTTGAGCACATGTACAGACAGCCAGTTCTGACTCCTGGTCTTTCACCCAAATTTTTATGTCTCTTTGATCACCTACTCATTCTCTTTTGTCATCTCCATTCTATCCTATGGAACTTTACTGACTACTGACTATACTGGCCATATGCCAACCCTGTTCATTCCCAATCAGGTACTTGGGGATGAGGTGCTTCTCTCTCCTCCAGACCAACATCCCTTGCCTTTCTCCTAAATTTCAGGGCCCCTTCAGGGCAATTCTTGTAACCCCCACTGCTGCTAAACTTAAGAGTCTCCCTCATTGGATTAATCTATTTCACTTCAAGCCCTTTACTCCTCTGTCTCAAGGTAACTTCCCTACCTACACATCAACCCCAACAGGACCCTATTCCCTTAAGTTTCTAAAGACACAAAACCTTGTTCCTCATTCCAGAAGAAGGTTTCAGCCTGACAGTCATGCTTGACTCCGCTGGATTGGACAGAGACATTTCCTCCTTTGCATCTTGACCATTTCTGTCCAGGGCAACTCTTACATGTGGAGATTTGAGATTCAAAAAACCCTTATAACAGTCCCTCCAAATAGGATTGGGAAATTTTTCAGTAGCAGGCTGTTGGGGGCCAATTAAAATCCCCATTACCTTATATCCACCTCTCCTTCATTTATTGACCTTTTTGTCTGCTTTCACTATGACCAGACAGAAGGATATTGCAAAGAGTAGCTTGCCAGTAGCCAGTATCCATGTCAGAGGAACAGCAGGCAGCAACTGAAGTTCAGGTGTCAGCCCATCAAAAGGAAAACTCTGATGGATATATCTCATTCAAGCAAAGCTTATGAGAAAACAGACTCCAGAATGTCTTTCACTTCTGTTGTACCTTTGGTATCTGATACAATGTATAGGTATGTGGGGAGTCCCCCACTGCCTGTATTGAAGTGTGTTTATCTCATGAAAACATCTCGATCTTCTGTTCATTTATATCTGTGGATTGTCAGGAAGACGCTGCATAATTTTGAAACATTCAGGGCCTACTGAATTCCACTAAGAAGCTGTTTCTGATCATAGCTCAAATTAATGATAAACTAGGAGCTAGAGTGGCTCAAATTCCTTTAATTTTATAACTGAGAACCATAAGCTGATACAAAGCTTCAAAAGAGCTTTAGATTAGACCAGATGCCTTGCTAATGGTTTTTTAGATAAATGTTTCCAATTTTTAATTCACAAGGGCACACAGCTGTACTATCTGGCTAGGTTGTAAATACAAAGACAGCCCAATTATTGCTAGTTGGCAAATGATTAAGTCCTTGTACCCGTTCCTGACCTCAGTTTGTGAAAATAAATTCTGACTAGTCAAGGTTACAGAAAATAATTTGACTCTGTAGCCCCAAATGAGGATTGCAGGTATTCCTGGATTTAGAACTCCTATATTGCCTTAAAAAGCTTGTTGGGACATACAAACTGTAAAAGACACAATAGGATGGAGATATGTAATGGAGCAATGAGAGAGCACAACATGAGGTAGCAACAGGGTAGTACAACACAAGAGACAACAGCATAATAAAAGGGTGAGAGAATAAAGAAATGAAAGCATTGAGAGAGTACATGTGATTATTTTTCCCTAACCCCCTCAGATAGAAAAAGTCTTAGCTTTGATGTACTGTGGACTTTCTGTTTGAGCCCTGTCTGCAGAATGGAAGCTGGTTCTTCTTGGGCTACAATAGTGGCCAAACAGATATAGAGACTGCCCATACTGGTCTTGCCAATATCATTTGTACATACACATCCTCATTCTAACTTCCTCTCCTATCAACAAGATAGCCCTTTACCTCCTATATCGTCAACCCATGGGATCCCAGGTGGGGAATGGATGCAATTAGTAAGCTCTACTATTTCCTCAACTCCTGGCACACAGAGAGCACAATTAAAATCCAGAGAAAATATATCCCGATTACTGAACCCCTGTATATTGGGGAGGCAGGGAAGGGATTCAACACTCTTCCAGGGTCATAACCTCTTCAACTTCCCTTCTCCTAAATAATACAAGCCTGTCATTTCATCTGCTTCTGCAGACTCTGACCTTGGCCTACTGGCTCCTTAATGTCACACAATCTGGTTGCTTTGGAGATTACTGTCTGTGTGCTCCTCCTGGGGCTGGCTCACAACTGCCACTTACAGTTTTTCCCATAACCTTGTCAAATAATCTTACCTCTCAGTTTACCAACTGCCTCAAGTGCAGTTTTGCCATGATTTGCTACCTTTTTTATATCACCCTCTTTTGTGTGGCAAATTGCTTTAAGGCATCTGGGCCATATTTTCTAGGAGCATTGAATCCCTAGAACACAACAAAACATTAAACCTTGACACACACCCTCACCTCAGTGTCCATGTGTCTAAACACCTCAATTTTTTTAGTATTTAAGTCTCCCATTGCCAACCTGCTAGTCAGTCATGAGTTTGATTTCTAATATTTCTCTTCCCCTAGTTGGGTGTGTAGGGTAAAAGGGCCAGCAAAAGAAATCCACCCTGACCCTGAAACCAGAACCAGTGAAAGAAATCCACCCTGTACCTGAAACCAGAGCCAGTGAAAGAAACAATTTAGCCCTGAACCCAGAACCTAAGAAACACATCCTAACCCTGAAACCAGAGCCAAAGAAACACACTTTGTCCCTGGAACCAGACAGAGCTAGTGAAAGAAACCCACCCTGGCCCTGAAACTAGAGCTGAAAGGCTAGAAAGGGCCTGTGAAAGACACACACTTTGTCCCTGAAACCAGAGCCAACTCTGCCCCTGACCAACTAAGCCAACCAATCCCTGAGCAGGAAAACCAATTAATCCCTGAGCAGAAAACCAACCAATCTCTGAGCATGAAATCTAGCTAATCTAAACTTGTCCAGCTCAAGTGGATCAAAATCTAACCAACTCCCTACCTGAAAATCTTCTCCCTAGAAAAACTCCAGCCCCCAAGAAACCCTATATAAATATCTCTGCCTGTTCAGTTACCAGCTGTCCTTCTCCACCCTGGCAGAGACAGCCACTCTCCTGGATTCCTCCTTCCCAAATAAATATCTTTCTTGAAAGAATTTTGGGTAAAAATCTTCTTTCACTGGCACAGAGCAGAATCTATGCTGGGAAGTTCCCTTAGTAGGGACAGAGCAGCAGAAGAAACAGATACTTCTGCTGGAAAACTCCCCTAAGAGTGGAACAGAAGTAACAACTTTTCACAAGAGCCTGAGCAAGTTGCTACATTTCTACAGGAGTTTTCCTTTTAGCAGAGTGAAGCAGAAGCAACATCTTGGGCAAGAGCTCAGAAAAAATGGATACTTCTACTGGGAAGTTCCCTTAGGGGAATGGAGCAGAGTTCAGCTGCAATGGCTCTCTCTCAGAGACCAGCAGGATTGCCACATCCTTTGGGAGACCATTCCCCACCACACCATAGCTTCAGGTATATTCTGACTTCCCAACAAGTCAGGATACCCTTCTCCTCACAGCTGTAGGTATCTAGGATACCTTCCCTTCACAGCTGTAGGTATAGCCTGACTTCTCAACAAATTAGGAGACCTTTCCCTTTGGAGCTATAACATTGCAGAAGAGCTCCAACTGATTCCAATAGTGGACTCAATAGCTGTCTGACATAATAAAACTGTGGTTCAAATCTTGCTCTTGTGGCTGTTGCAGGAATAACTGTAGGTGTTGCCACTGGGACAGCAGGACTAATCATCTCCCCGACCTCGATCATTTTTTTCCTAGTTCATCCAGGACCTCTAGCAAGTGGCCTAAACCACACTCATCCTTCAAGGACAAATTGACTTTTTGGTAGCAGTGGTACTCCAAAACCAATAGGGACTAGATCTTCTTACAGCTAAAAAAAAAAAAAAAAAAAGTCTGTTCTTCCAAAATGCTGCTTCTATGTCAACTAACAAGGTACAGTAGAAAACAAAAATCCAACAACTTCAAACAGACTTACAAAAATGTAAGTTACAACTTGATGCCTCTAGACCCTGGGCCCTTGAGTACCCAAATGGAAGTAGATATGGCCCTTCCTGACCCCTCTCCTTCTTTTACTAATCACACCCTCATTTATCAATTTCTTCTCTGCATTCCTCCAATGACAAATTAAAACAAAGCTCTATTCAAACAATTAATCAGCTATTGTTACAGGACTACCAGCTGGTAGCCACAGAACCAGAAGTTCCTGACTACCAAATAAGCCCTGACAATGAGGATCAACAATGTCCAAAGATGTTGATGACCCTGGACAACAGGAAGCAGTCTAAAGAGCATGGTGTCCTATCCCTGCCTCACCAGTCACATCTAAATATTTCCTCACCTTTTATAATAGATAAGAAGGAGCAATGTTGGTAACCCCACCCCTAAGCCTGATTTCAGTAACCTAGCAACAACAAGACATGTCATCATCAGCCACCAAGATGTGACACATATCCACTGTTGCCATGAGTCTTGTATCCTCCCTGTGAGCATGTGCTATATCCCTTTATCAAAAGCAAGTACCAGAATTCTCTCAGCTCTCTTTCTATTTCCACCCTCACTCAGAGGCAGCCTCTGCATACCCCTTCACCCAATAAACCTCTCTTGTGAGATCTGTTGCATGGTGTGACTTAAGGCATTCCTTGGCTTCAATCCACCAAGTTATTGTCTGTTACTTAAATCATAATACTGTCACTACCTGTGTCTACACTCACACCCTGTGTTTGACACCATCCTTTTACCTTCTTGGGTAATACAGCTTCTGGCTCAGCTTGTTATTCCAAAAAGTTAATTCTGACTTCATATCTAGGCTCTTAGACACTTATAATGCAGAGTCTTAGTATTCTGTTTTGCCTCCTTGAAAAGCTTAGAACACTCACAGATTTTAATCTGACATTCCTGGGTTCTGATTCAGATCCTACCTTTCAATCATTTAGTAAAGACTAACACAAACAAAACATGGTAAGAATAATCTGTATTTTGATAGTAAATGAGGTACTATGATGGTTTGAAGGAAAATATCTCCTACCAAAGGGAGTGGCATTATTAGGAGATTGTTGGAGTAAGTGTGCCCTTATTGGAGGAAGTATGTCACTATGGGAGTGGGCCTTGAGGTCTCCTATGTTTAATCTATGTCCAGTGTCTCAGACCACTTCCTGCTGCCTGCTGTCAATATGTAGGACTCTCAGCTCTTTCTCTACCACCATGTCTGCCTGGAAGCTGCCATGTCTCACCATGATGATAATGGTCTAAACCTCTAAAATTATAAGCCACCCCAATTAAACGTTGTTGTTTGTTTGTTTGTTTGTTTGTTTTTTAATGAGTTGCTGTGGTCATGGTGTCTCTTCACAGCAATAGAAACTGTAACTAAAACAGAAATCAAATTCAAAATGCCAATATAGGGTCTATAACTTTCAATGTAGCCAATAGCTCTCAGCTCTCTTATTAGTCACTATCACTCCTGTTACCTTTTTCATGTTCTTTGCAACATGAGATGACAAAGCAGGTCTTTTTTTCCAGGGATAACTCACTCTTTCTGTACCATGGCAAAACCCAACACTGAGTATATGTTTAGTGTTCTAAATAGATGAATTCTTTCAACGTTAATTGTTTCTGTCATATTGTTTCTAAAGTTTGGTTGTTTGTTTGTTTTACCGTTCCCAAAAGCTGGGTAGTGGTGGCACATGCCTTTAATCTCAGGACTCAGGAGCCAGAAGTGTGGTGGTATTGTGTTCCCCAATATATTGTGCACCCTAATAAATTTATCTGGGGTCAGAAAACAGACAGTCACTAGAACAAAGCCAAAAATGGTGGTAGAAAATGGGTCAGAGCAAGCCATAGCAGAAGTTGGGTGGCGGTGTACACCTTTAATCCCAGCACTTGGGAGGCAGAGCTAGCTGGATCTCTGAGTTCAAGGCCACTTTAGAAACAGCTAGGCATGGTGACAGATACCTTTCATCCCAGAAATCCAGCCTTTAATCCCAGGGAGTGATAGAAGAAAGCAGAAAGGTATATAAGGCGTGAGGACCAGGAACTAAGTTAGTTAAGCATTTGGCTGGTTTAGCATTCAGGCTTTGGAGCAGCACAGTTCAGCTGAGATTCATGTGGAGGAGGACTCAGAAGCTTCCAGCCTAAGGAGACAGAATCACCTGAGGAACTAGCAAGGTGAGATAGCTATGGCTTGTTCTGCTTCTCTGATCTTTCAGCATTCACCCCAATAACTGGCACAGGTTTGATTTTATTAATAAGAACTTCTAACAATTCTGCTACACAGAAGAAGGTGGATCTCTGTGAGTTCAAGGCCAGCCTGGCCTACAGAATGATTTCCAGGACAGCCAGGACTCTTTCACAGAGAAACCTTGTCTTGAAAAATCAAGAGAGAGAGAGAGAGAGAGAGAGAGAGAGAGAGAGAGAGAGAGAGAGAATGGCTGCTGAAGGTTCATGTATTTGTCATGGGGGACATTGGGGAGTGGCACTATTGATTAGAATGATTAGGAGGTGTGGTCTTGTTGGATGAAGTATGTAACTGGTGGTAGGTTTTGAGATTTCAAAAGCCCTGATACCTTTTTCTCTCTGCCCACTGCTGGCTAATACAAATGTAAAGCTCTCACCTACTGCTCTAACACTATGCCTGTCTGCTTCCCACTATGATAATCATAGACTAACCATATAAAACAAAAACAAGCCCTCAACTAAATGCTTTCTTTTATAAGATTGTGTGACTTGAAGTGGGCTTTGAAGTTTCCAAAGCCCATGCCAGACTTAGGGTCACTTTTTCTATCTATGGATTTGGATGTAACTCTCTTCTACTACTCCAGCACCATGTTTCCAGCCCAAATGTCATGTTTTAAGGCTTACATTCTTATACCACTATGGTATTTCCTGACATAGAATATTCAACTTAAATGTAGGGTACTCAGTTAATTAATAGTCTCTTCACCTGATTATAAACTTTTAGAAACCAGATAATTTGTTCTACCCAAACACACACACACACACACACACACACACACACACACACACACACATGGCCCTCATTTGGAACCCCACCTCTAAGAGCAACAACAGCAACAAGATGCTCAAACATTAGAATCAAAAAGAGCAAAACAGAGGGCCTTGGGTGTAGCTCAGCAGAAGATCACACACTTACCACTCACATGCTTATGATGCACAGGGCCCTAGGTTCAACCCCTGCACCAAAAATTGAAAGAAATATTGTTGACACCAAGCTAATCTCCTAATCATGTCCTCTACTAGGTTCATTGCTTCACAGAACACTGCGTGTTCCAACAGAACTTAGGAATGGCTGAATCTGTAAGACCACAGGAAACCTGTGGCACATGACTGCTCACCCTGACTCAGCAGAATGGACTAAGGGACCATTAATAACATCCAGAATGTCTAAGCTTCTTCTCTGAAGAACACGAAACAGGCTGCACAGAATCAAAGGTTTTTCCCCATCCAAAAGGAGTTTTAGACCCGGAACTTAGCCATATTTGCATACAGAGGAAGAAAGTGGAGACAGAGAGAAAGAAGTAAAGAGAAAGGCAACAGAAGAGAGTACAGGTGTTTTTCTTAAGAATATATTTTATTTTTAAAGATTATTTTATTTTACGTGTACAAATGTTTGGCTTGCACATATTTATGCGCACTGTATGTGTGTTTGGTGACTACAGAAGCCAGAAGAGGGTATTGGGTCATGTAAAACTAGAGTTAGAAACAGTTGAAAGTCATCATTTGATTGCTAGAAACTAAACCCCTGTCCTCTATAAGTATAGCAAGTGCTCTCAACCACTAAGTCATCTCTTCAGTCCCTAAAAGGGAAGCTGAAGGAACCTCTATGGGTTCTGGGAACAGAACTCATATCCTTTAAAGTGTGAGCACAAACCTTTAATTACTGAACTATTTCTAGACCTATTTTGTTTTTAATTACACACACACACACATACATACACACACACACACACACACACATCTGTGTGGGTATATGCACATGAATTCAGGTGCCCCCAGATACAGAAAGAGGGCATCTAATCCTCAATTGTGAGCTATCAGAGGTGGGCTGAGTATCAAACCTCTAGAAAAATCAGCAAGTCCTCTTAATCAGTGAGCCAGCTTGCTAACTCCAAAATATTCTTAGAGCCACAATCTCTGGAAATGGAGAACACAATAAATCTTTTTAAATTAGTTATATAGCTATACAATTACCAAAGAATTAGGGCGCTTTTCTCAAAATTCAGGGATTTTAGTTGGCCAATGAAGGTTTGAATCTGATATATTCTCCTATAACTGAAGACGTTGCTACTGGGAGCATACTAAGAAACCTGATGTTTATATTTAATACCAGTTTTTGTCTTTATTCTATCAGGGGAAATTGGATAAGAACACTGTGGTTCAGAATAAAGAATTTCTTAGCTATCTCAATGTGCAAATACAATTAGAAGTGAGAATGGAAGTTCCTGCCCTGGGAATTCTGTCTTTATTGATATTAAATCCTCTGCACAGAGGTGTGAGGTCTGGGATCACATGTTTTACCTCCCCTTCTAATCTGTTTCCATATCTGGTGCTGGTAGATTTTGTCTAAGAATAAAATTGTCAGATGTAAGTGGCATCCCTTACCATAGAAGCTAAAATGTTCAGTTCTTCCTTCCTTCAAAGGGACCTTCCTTCAATGTGTTCAGAACCTTGCTTGGGGTTAGAATGTAAGTTAAGAACCAGACTAGGATTCAACAATTCATGCTCTTGCAGACCCTCCTCTTTCTCGACAGTTGGACACCTGGAGCTCCACCTGGGGCCTGGCTAAGGATCTCTGCATCCACTTCCATCAGTTATTGGATGAGAGTTCCAAGACGACTGTTAGGGTGTTTAGTCATCTGATCACCAGACTAGGTCAGATCAGGCTTTCTCTTGACCACTGCCAGCAGACTACAGAGGATATATCATTGTGGATTTTGGGGGACCTCTCAAGCACTCTGCCTATTCCTGTTCTCATATGGTCTTCATTTATCATGGTCTGTTATTCCTCGTTCTCCCTTTCTGTTCTTGATCCAGCTGGGATCTCCTGCTCCCCTAAGCTTTCTTTCCCTCAAATCTTGCCCTTCATTACTCCCACTGTCGTCCAAGATTTCAAAAAGCACAGGGACAAATAGCCAAACAAATGGAAGCACATGAATTATGAACCAAAGGATGTGGAGCCCCCAGCTGGATCAGGCCCTCTGGATAAGTGAGACAATTGAATAGCTTGATCCGTTTGGGAGGCACCCAGTCTGTGGGACCAGGATCTGTCCTTAGTGCATGAGCTGGCTGTTTGGAACCTTGGGCTTACACAGGGACACTTTGCTCAGTCTGGAAGGAGGTGACAGGACCTGCCTGTACTGAATCCACCAGGTATAAATGAATCCCCAGGGGTGCCTTGATCCTGGAGGACATGGGAATGGAGGGGAGGGACTGGGGAGAAGGTGGGGGTGGGGGCAGGAGGGGGGAGGACAGGGGAACCCATGGCTGATGTATAAAATTTAAAACACATAATAATAAAGAAAAATAAAGAAAAAAAAAAAAAGAACCAGACTAGGATAAGCTTTAGATAATCTCTCAACCAGATACACAAATTCTTTGACTTTTCACATTACAAATCACTGTCATTTCATTTGCAACCTGAAAAGACACATACATATTATTGACTTACAGTTTTGTATTATCATTTGCCTTGGGCTCTCATGAGCTTTATGGATAAAGAAAATGGACTATAATTGAGCATGCAAATATCCCACAGAGACTGGCCTTCTTGCTTGGATCAAAATGATCACTGGCTTGTACTTCCGTGTTCTCATGTCCTTTCCAAACTCTTCTTTCTTCTGTGGAACCACTGTCTACTAGGTCAGTTGAGGGAATTAGATCCTAACTGAAAGAGAAATAAGGTTCTTTGAGTGGCTGTTCTACCTGTGAAACAGAACCAGAAGAAGCTCCACAAACGTTCCAGAAAACTAAAGGCTCTGCAAGTATTAATAAGTAGGGAAGCCCTTCCTTTCCAACCTGTCTTCTGACTCATGCCTGAAATAGACTTAGGAAGCTCAAGAAGAGAGTGGGAGGCTGGTATCTGAGGGTTCCTTCTCAGCCTACTAGACCACTTCCATCCTTGGGCCTGCTTTTTCCTTTATCAATATCTGACTATTTCTGTTCCACACCTAACTTAAAAGCCATGGCTTTTCCTCCACCTCTCCTCTGAGAAGCTGCTGGGATTTTCAGGTAACTAAGTATTGCAGAATATTATTTTAAAATGTGTTATATTTGTTTATGCTCTGGAACATTTGTTTAATGATGAAAATATATGTTTCATTCTTTTATGTTGCATTTGTTTAACTCTGTGAAGCTGTGTTACTTTGCCTGTCTAAAATACCTGATGGTCTAATAAAGAGCTGAATGGCCAATAGTGAGGCAGGAGAAAGGATAGGTGAGGCTCTCAGGTGGAGAGAATAAATAGAAGGAGAAATCTGGGAGAAGCAAGAAGAAAGATCAAGGAACAAGAGAGAAAGTAGGAGGACTTCAGGGACCAGCCACTCAGCCACCAAGCCACCCAGCCACCCAGCCACCCAGCTACCCAGCCACATAGCCAGACACAGAGGAAGAAGGAAAGAAAAGGTATACAGAAATAGAGAAAGATTAAAAACCCTGAGGCCAAAGATAGACAGGATAATTTAAGTTAATAATAGCTGGCAAAAAACAAACCAAGCTAAAATTCCATAAAAAAGAATTGTCTCCCTGTGTTTATTTGGGAGCTAAGTGGTGGCCCCCAAAGAGACAAAAGACCAAGAGACAAAAGAGCAAAAACAATTACAACTATGGGTACTGTTTTTATCTTACAATCTCATCTTTGATATTCTTTATAAACCAATTTTGATTTCTTTTATTAATGAAACTGTGAACCTCAAGCAGTTTCCCTGAAAACACTCAAACACTCATTGCTAAGTCTTCCACATCTGTTCAAGGCTCAGCTCTCTGATGCCATAGGAAATCAAAGACACAGATTCTAAGGAAAGAAATCAAAAGCATATGAGCAAACATAAGCACTCATGTACACACATACCATACATGTACATATACACCACACATCCACACACACACACACACACACATGCATATCCCACACATAATATATACCAATGATCAGAGTAGTTTTATTCATGAAAGTCTCTAAATGGAAACTTCCAGAACTTCTATCAATAAGGGAGTGGATGAACAAGTGTATTCAGCAGTGAAAAGAATAATCTTACAACAGAGTGAGCAACTCTAAAGAGGGCTATATGGAGGAGGTGCCTTGATGCAGGAGATTTGTTCAAATTATCACCCTGAGACTGCCAAGAAAGTTAAACCTGAATCAGAGGCCTGAGCCCACTTTTGGCTGTCTAGAATAAGCCATGGAGTTCTTGAAGGACTCGGATTAGGATAGAGAGACACAGGAAGGATAATGTGGGGCTTAGAAAGGTTTCTCAGGCTTTTTGATTGACAAATGTGGAGAATAGTGTCACTGGATTGTTCCTTTTCTGTGGATTTATGGGGGTTTTAATCCCAATATCTGACTCCTGAGTTTTTAGTAATTCTAGAACAATTAAGGCAAATGCATTATGTGTGATCCAACATGTGGCCCAAACCCACAACCCTGAGATTAAGGATCTCATCCTCTACCAGCTGAGCTAGCCAGGCTTTCTGGAATACCTGCCACTCTGAACCTCATACTTGTGATGATACTTAGAGAGGAGAAATGATATCTAGAAGTTTCAAGAAATATCAAAAAGTCAGATGTTTTAATTATGGTAAACAAGGTCATTTAAGAAGGTATTGTAGGCAAGATGTTCCTAGAAACAATGTTTTTTTCTAGAGATAATCCAAACAGAAGGCATGGTAAAGATGGGCATTGAACTAATGAATGCAGATCAACAAGGGATAGGCAAGGTAACCCTTTCCTGTTAGGAAATACCTTAAGTGGCCTCTTCCAGGCCCCAACATCAAATTTGATTCAATCATTCCCTGTCAACATTGGGAAAACTCATTCATAGCGCAATTAAAAAGACTTAATCCTGTTGTTAAAACCATACTGCCTGGATGACAGAAGAGCTTCAGTAGATAAAACAAAATTTTCAGGAAAGACCATAAAACAAGTATTTTGGCAAAGTTCCATAAATGATCAAAGATCAAAGCTAAATATACAAATAAATGGCATTGTAATTGAAGGTTTACTGCACACAGGCATGAATATAACAATAATTTCACCAATATTGTGACATTTAGATTGGCCTCTTCAGGAGGTAAATGTTCATCTTCTAGGGATTAGAACTTTATCTTAGGTAAAACAAAGTACAAAGTGGGTTAAGTGACAGGAGACAGATAGGTAAATTAAGGCCATATGTGTCTAACATACCAATGAATTTATGGGGACATGATTTGTTACAATGGAAAACCTAGATTAACATTCCTCTAATCTCCAAAACAAACTGTAAAATAAAGAATGCTTCTGAGAGAAATATCAAAAGATATTATCAAGAACATGCATCGACCACTTTGTACTTAAACAAGGCAGAACAGCTGTTGATCTTTCAAAGTTACAAACAGCCCCATCTTTAAAATGGTTAACTGACAAACTTTTCTGGGTGGAACGATGGCCTTTGACATCAGAAAAAAAAAAATTACAGACCTTAGAACAGTTAGTATAGGAGCAGCTAAATGCTCAACATATTGAAGAATAGACTAAGTCTTGGAATTCTCCTATATTTGTCATTAAAAAGAAATCTGGAAAATGAAGAATGGCAACAAATCTAAAAGCTATCAATAAGGTGATCTAGCCATGGGCTCTTTACAGCCTGGAATTCCCCTGCCTTCTTTATTACCTAAATGATGATCTATGCTTTTTTACTATACATTTACAAGAACAGGATAAAGAAAAATTTGCCTTCACACTGCCTACTTATAATAATTCCCAGCCTGTTAGAAGGTGTCAATGAAAAGTTCTCCCACAAGGGATGTTAAACAGCCCACCTGTGTGTCAATATTTTATACAATAGCCATTGGAAATAATCCATAAACAATGTCATCAATCTATAATTTACCACTATATGGATGATATCTTACTAGCTGTTTCAAACATAGATACCTTAAAAAGTGTTTAAAGAAGTAAAGAAAAATTTGCCTCATTGGGGATTACAAATTGCTCCTAAAAAACACAAATAGGAGATTCTATTCATTACCTAGGATAGAAGATAGGTTTACAAAAAAATTCATCTACATAAAGTACAATTACAAACTCTTAATGATTTTCAAAAATTGCATCTGAAGAAAAAAGATGAATCATCCAGAGAAAATGTCCCAACCAAGAGTAAATTGGCCTAATGGTATAGCACATTTCCAACAGGATAAAATCTTATAAATCTTCCCAAATGTTTTTTTCTGTTGTTCTCTATAGGTATATAAGGCAAATTGTCTCTTTGGAGTTGGAGTGTGGTTCTCTCATTCTCTAAACCTAAGAATGCTTGTTAAATTAAAGTCTGAAATCTCTGTCTCATGTCAGAAGAACTATCTGGTATGGGACAGAAGAAAAACCAAAGGGATTTTCTTCTTAAGGGATTATTCTATTTCCACTAATCCCATAATCCTTTGGCTCTATTTTGACTCAAATACTTTTCTTAAGATATAAAAATTACCTCAAAATTTATAAGATTGCATATATATACTTTCTGTCATGATATTAACAGTCATATAGAGTAATAATTAATTCTACAAGTAGGCTACACCTAGCTTCTCATACATGATTCTGGGATTGAGTCTGAAGCAGGTAACTAGAAATTAAGCTTGTGTACCCTGGATGTATTTAATACATTGTGGTCCTTTAACCAGTCTGAGATGTGCTGCATATGACATTTAAAAGGTTTAAGTTTTCTGAAGTGAACCATGACCATTCCTAATAGTGACCTTTGAAGTCTCCAAAAGGATGATGGGGCTCCACAACGATGATTCCACCCAGATTATGGTATTGCCACTAATCTTAGAAACACCACACAAAGTTCAGCTTTGGACTATAAGCTGCTCCAGACAATTTCAAGGTGGTTAGTTCGGATAATCCAACTTCTACCACTTCAGCCAATACTTCAGATAAGCCCTGCACTTTCCCATCACACATTGGACAACAGCTAGCTCTCCCAGGACTTGTTACCTCAGTTTTCTAAGGTTGTTGCCCCCAGACAACAGGAAGTAATTTTAAGACCACAATGCCCATGTTCCCAAGAGATGGGGTGGGTGCTTTCTGGTTGTTTAGGGGATGTTTTTCATCAAGAGTTAGTTGCAAATTGTTATGGGTCATGGTCAGGGAGGAAACTAAGCAAAGGAGATTAGACTCAGATCTTGTTCTAAAAAGAAAAAAAGGGGGTATATAGAAAAGGGTAGATTATTGAATCTACTTTTAAAATGGAAATGATAGGATGAAAGGG
Organism: Onychomys torridus; assembly: GCF_903995425.1. Taxonomy (NCBI): domain Eukaryota; kingdom Metazoa; phylum Chordata; class Mammalia; order Rodentia; family Cricetidae; genus Onychomys; species Onychomys torridus. Next base: position 1,202,441 of record NC_050460.1, on the reverse strand, counting down.
TAAGTTATTGAATGTTCTTTCAAACTTAAAAAAGCAACTACTAGTCTTGAATATTGCACATTGGTGTAAATTTTTGTATATTGCTATAAATTTAAGGTTATTTTTGTTATACTGTATATGTTTCTACTCTTGTTTAATATATTATACTTATGCAGCTTATTTAACAATACAATGTAAATTTCCAGTCCTTAAAAGTTATTATTACAAATTAATAGGGATAATTAAGAAATAAAGATTAGTAGTCCTCTAACAATCAAATCTGTGGCCATGTTAGCATGTTTTCAAGGTCAGAGATATATTTTAGATAGACAGATGGTCTTCAACACTTCAGAGACCTACAGAATATGGCATTTAAGATGTTTGAATAACATAAGACTTTTCATGACAGTAAGATACATCTGCTTCTGGCAGCACCAATCTACTTCAAAAAAGGATGAGGGGGATTGAAGAACCTCTTTATGGAACTTGCTTTCACTGTGGCAAGCCACTAGGCAAGAAAGTGCCTTTGCCTTGACAGATAACAGTATGCTGTCCAAATTGGATAAACAGGACACAAAAGAAAGCAACTGCCTGCCGAACTTTGCCAAGACAAGGAAAGAGAGTTCTTTAAAAATTCTTGCTTCACAAAAAAGTCTGTCAGATATTTTAGGCCAGTAGGATAAAGATGGATGCCTCCAATGTTGCAGAGGAACCTTGTGTGACTGTCCAGGCAGCCAGATGACTCTGTCATTAGTTTTGGAAGTTGTGTTGCACTTCCTGTTTACTTAGTTAATATGTCTTTCTTGGGTCCTTAATGAGGTTGAAGTCTAGACAGTTATAGTTACAGTTTTCTTTGTTACCAAATTCGGAAAAGAAACTCACAAGAGAGGTGTGAAGTGTATAATGTTGAGAAACATAAAAACTTAAATATTTATCTAAGAAAAAATGTCTTCAGGTCTAAAAAGATACTTTTGGGTTGGTAATATTAGTTGGGATAAAAAGTGAATTAGGTACAAAACTCTGGTCTCACCAAGATAGGATAGATAATAGTTTCTCTGAATTTGCCAAATGCAAATGGACTTGACATTATGAATGTAATTCTTACTTGATATTTGTTCTTGTTCCTAGTTTTAGTGGAACTGCTATGAGTTTCTCTCCATTTAAGTTGATGTTGGCTGTCGGCTTGCCGTAAATTGCCTTTATTATGTTTAGGCATGTTCCATGTGTTCCTGATCTCTCTAGAACCTCTATCATGAAGGGGTATTGGATTTTGTCAAAGGCTTTTTCAGCATCAGTTGAGATGATCAGGTGGGTTTTTTTCTTTCTGTTTGTTTATATGGTGGATTATATTGACAGATTTTTATATATTGAACCATCCTTGCATCTTTGGAATGAAGCCTACTTGGTCATGGTGGATTAATTTTTTGATGTGTTCTTGGATTCAGTTTGCCAATATTTTATTGAGTATTTTTGCATCAATGTTCATGAGGGAGATTGGTCTGTAATTCTCTTTCTTTGTTGCATCTTTGTAAGGTTTGGGTATCAGGGTAACTGTAGCCTCATAAAAAGAGTTTGGCAATGTTACTACTGATTAGATTGTGTGGAATAGTTTGAAAAGTATTGGTATTAACTCTTCTTTGAAATTCTGATAGAATTCTATGCTGAAACCATCTGGTCCTGGGCTTTTTTTTGGGGGGGGGGTTGGGAGACTTTTAATGACTGTTTCTATTTCCTTAGGGGTTATTGGTTTATTTAAATAGTTTATCTGATCTTGATTTAACTTTGGTATGTGGTATCTATCCAGAAAATTGTCCATTTCTTTCAGATATTCCAATTTTGTGGAGTACATGTTTTTGAAGTATGATCTGATGATTCTCTTGATTTCCTTATTGTCTGTTGTTATGTCTCCCTTTTCATTTCTGATTTTGTTAATTTGGGTGCTCTCTCTCTGCTTTTTGATTAATTGAGATAAGGGCTTGTCTATCTTATTGGTTTTCTCAAAGAACCAACTCTTTGTTTCATTGATTCTTTGTATTGTTCTCTTTGTTTCTATTTTATTGATTTCAGCACCCATTTGATTATTTCCTGACATCTCTTCTTCCTGGGTGAGTTTGCTTCTTTTTGTTCTAGAGCTTTCAGGTGTGCTGTTAAGTCACTAGTGTGAGATTTCTCCAACTTCTTTATGTTGGCACTTAGTACTATGTATTTTCCTCTTAGCACTGCTTTCATAGTGTCCCATAAGTTTGGGTATGTTGTACTTTCATTTTCAATGATTTCTAGGAAATCTTTAATTTCTTTATTTCTTCCTTGACTCATTGGTGATTCAGTTGGGCATTATTCAGTTTCCATGAGATTGTAGGCTTTCTATACTTTTTGTTTTTGTTGAAATCTAACTTTAAGACATGGTGATCCAATAAAGTACAGGAGGTTATTCAAAATTTTTTTTTATATCTGTTGAAGTTTGCTTTGTAACTGAGCATGTGGTCAATTTTAGAGAAGGTTCCATGAGGTGCTGAGAAGAAGGTATATTATTTTTTGTTAGGGTGGAATGTTCTGCAGATATCTATTAAGTCCATTTGAGTCATAGCATTTGTTAGATCACTTATTTCTTTGTTAAGTTTCTGTCTGGCAGATCTGTCCATTGGTGAGAGAGGGATGTTGAAGTTTTCCACTACTAGTGAGCAGGTTTTGATGTGTGATTTAAGTTTTAGTAATGTTTCTTTTACATATTTGGGTGCCCTTGTATTTGAGGCATAAATGTTCACAATTGAGACTTCATCTTGGTGACTTTTTCCTGTGATGAATATGTAATGTCCATCCTGATCTCTTTTGATTGATTTTAGTTTAAAGTCATTTTGTTTGATATTAGGATAGCTATACCAGTTTGCTTCTTGAATCCATTTGATTGGAAAGTCTTTTCCCAGCCTTTTACTCTGAGGTAGTGTCTGTCTTTGAAATTGAGGTATATTTCTTGTATGTAGTAGGATGGATCCTGTTTTCACATCCCTTCTGTTAGCCAGTGTCTTTTTATAGGTGAATTGAGACCATTGATATTAATGAACAGTGGTTTTTAATTCCTGTAATATTTTGGTGGTAATGTTGTATGTTTCCCTTCTTTGTTGGTGTGGGATTATCTATTGCCTGTGTTTCCATAGGTATATCTAACTTCCTTAGGCTGTATTTTTCCTTCTAGTGCTTTCTGCGGGGCTGTATTTGTAGACAGGTATTGTTTAAATCTGGTTTTGTCATGGAATATTTTGTTTATTCTGTCTATGGCAATTGAGAGTTTTGCTGGGTATAGTAGTCTGGGTTGGCATCCATGGTCTCTTAGTATCTGTATAACATCTGTCCAGGACCCTCTGGCTTTCAGAGTCTCTATTGAGAAGTCAGGAGTTATTCTGATGGGTCTGCCTTGATATGTTACTTGGCCTCTTTCCTTTTCAGATCTTAATATTTTTCTTTATTCTATATGTTTAGTGATTTGATTATTATGTGGCAAGGGGACTTTATGGGGTGTCTAGTCTATCTGGTGTTCTGTAAGCATCTTGTACTTTCATAGACATGTTCTTTAGGTTGGGAAAGTTTTCTTCTATGATTTTTTTAATATATTTTCTGTGCCTATGAGTAGGTATTCTCCCTATTATTTTTAGATTTGGTCTTTTCATTGTATGCCAAATTTTCTGGATCTTTTGTGTTATGACTTTGTTGGCTGTAGTGTTTTCTTTGACTGACAAATTTATTTCCTCTATTGTATCTTCAATGCCTGAGATTCTCTCTTCCATTTCTTGCATTCTGTTGGTTATGGTTGCATCTATAGTTCCGGTTCATTTACTCAGATTATCCATATTCAGCATTCCCTTAGCTTGTGTCTTTTTTATTGCCTCTATTTCAGTTTTTAAATCTTGAACTGTTTCCTTCACCTGTTTAATTGCTTTTTCTTGGCTTTCTTTAAGGGATTTATTGATTTCTTCCAATTTTTTGTTTGCTTTTTCCTTGATTTCCTTAAGGAAATTTCATTTTCTCTTAAAGTCCTCTATCATCTTCTTAAAGTTATTTTTAAGGTCAATTTGTTCTGCTTCTTCTGCGTTGGTATATTCAGGTCTTGCTGATGTAGAACCACTAGATTCTGATGGTGCCATATTGGTATTTATGTTGTTAATTGTATTTTTCACTGGTGTCTACCCACCTCTTCCTCCACTAGGTGTAAGCAGTGTCTGTGTCTGAGGGAGCCTCTCTTGGTCTGATTGATACTCTTGGTCCAATAGGAGCTCTTGGTCTAATCAGAGCTTTTGGTCCAATCAGTGCTGATGGACTCTATGTCTACGGAGCAGCTCTTAGTCCAATCAGCACTGGTGGGCTCTGTCTCAGGGAGCAGCTATTTTCAATTGGTGCAGGGTGAGCTTAGGGCTCCAGTGGTCACTGCTGTCATGAGGATGGTTGGTTTGGTGAGTAGGATGGGGGAAGAATCTGCTGTCCATTCTCTGGGGCCATACTAGGTGGGGGGAGGGGCACAGAATGTGCCCCCATGGCCTAGGGGCTAGAGAACTGGTCTGCCCAGTCCAGAGATGGGGGCCTTACCTGTTCCAAATAGGTGCAGAATGGGCTAGTATTTTGTTTGTTTGTTTCTGATTTTCTTTCTAGCTGAGATAAGGGGTCCCATCTCTCTATGGAGGGCCCCATGGACATGGGCTGGGGAAAATGCATACTGACTGTCCATTTACACAGTGATAGCATTCATCTTCCTCCTTGGAAGTGTGTGGGTTAACACCAACAGTGCTAGTGTTCTTCTCTTGAGGGGTTGAGCAGCTGAGGGACTTAGGGGCAAAGGGTCTTAGAGGATGGGGAGTTTGGAGGTACAAAGGGGATGAAAGGATAAGGGACTGAGGGACTGTCTTACTGTCTTATCCTCTGTGGCCCTGGCATACCTGATTTCATCTTGAACAAAGCTGTCCTAATCAGCATACAGTACCTCTTTCCCTTCTCTTAATGGGACATCTGTTAGATCAGGCCTGACAGGTTAGACCACATCAGTCACTTTCATAATGTGTGGACAGAGGTTGGAAGCTCCTGGTCTGCCAACCTCTGACCAGAGTGGAGGTTGCAGCAGACCCAGCTGAAGAGACAGCAATAGCTGGACCAGGGACCTGCCTCAGGTGGGATCTAAATCTGTCTTTCACTGTGGCCAGTAGTGCTCTCTCATTGTCAGTGCCTACTTGGATGAGCTGAGCTGTAATCTCCTGCAGGCTAGAGCCAGAGGAGTCAGGACATCTCCCCCTCAGAGTCAATACTGAGGGACCCTGACTGTACCTATCTGGTCTGCAGAATCTGATGACTCTAACATGGTTGGTGTCTTGAACAGGCTTTGTTGGGTTGTCATCTAGAAGCAAGCTAGCTGGGCTGATGGCTGAAGATTTACAGAACTGCATTATTTGTGTGTTGTACATCCACCTTTCTGGTTTCCCCCTCAGGAGGGCTACTACATGGTAGGGGTGGTTAGGAATAGTTCCTGGCCCAGAGTCAGTTTGTCAGCTTATCTTACTAGCATGGTTGTAGTGGCAACTGCCTGTAGAAAAGCCATCAGTGGGAATGTGATCAACTTGGACAGACAGGCCACTGGCTTCTTCCAAGGTGAAAATGCCTGGGCTAGAACCCCCTTTACAAGACAGCTTCCTTCCTCCTTCCCCCTCTGGAATTTCCCTTAGTGTGTGTGTGTGTGTGTGTGTGTGTGTGTGTGTGTGTGTGTGTGTTACTGTAAACCTTTTGAGCAATCTCCAATACTTGAGATGTATTTATAATCTCAAACCTTCTAATTTTTGAAGATTTTTTTTTCTAATATCTGGGACCAACTCCATAACAAAAGCATTCTTTTCTACCACCTAGCTTTAATCTTTCTTTTAAAAAATAGGGAGGGACTGGTAAGAATTGTCAAAAGCCTTCTTATCTTTGAGAGCGTTGGACAGAAAGGAAATTCTTTCTATCTGGGTTCCATTGTCAGGCAACAATTCCCCTGCCTGACCCAGAGGCAGCTTTTCTGTTCTTTGCAGAGAATGGTAGGTGTTTAGTTTTAAAAGTATGCAGGTCATTGGTTGAAAAGGTGACATAAATCATGAAAGAGGAAGCAGAACTTCCTCTTGTCTATGGGTCTGAACAGGGCACGGGTGGGTGGGGGACTGCCTCCTCCTTCCTCAGATGCAAGGGAGCTGCTTTTTTAAAGCGGGCAGTGGGGAGGGAGTGGAGGGAGCAAGCAGCTCAGGGAACAACTTTCTTCTCCCTGTGCACACTCTGCGTAGACAGCAGGGGCCCTGGATAACAGTTTGGATTCCTCCTCACCTCCACACAAGAAAGGGGACTAGGACCCCAGGAACATAAGTAGAAGTGAAAAACCAGCGGCAAAGCACTTAAAGCCTGAAGGCAGTGCTCAGGGCACAGTCAGTCTGGGCACAGACCTGGGGAGATCAATTTCCTCATTGTGGCTGAGATAATAGGCAGAGGATTTGAGTTTCTCTGAGCCACCTGGCCTAGCCAAAAGAATCCAGGTCCCCATCAAGAAGGCACAGGTCTTAAACTCTGTGTGTGTCAGGAGGGCGGATCTCACACCAGAGAAAGGCACTGACAACACAAGGAAATTGATTGGGCCAGTCACTGTGTTCTAGATAGTCAAAACCATCACTGGACCATCCAACTCCAAAAAAGGACCAATAGATTTTGCGGGTCTGAAGATTTCTGCCCTCATATACAAAACTCCTTTTGGGCCAAGGCAGCCCAGCACCCACCATTAGCACCAGCATCACCATAGCAATATCAGTAGCTGCCACTGCAGAGGCTACCAGAAGTATGGGGGGCAGGAAGGGACTCCACACAAAAAGACAGCCTGGCAGAGCCTGTGATCCTGCCAGAAAGGAAATCTTCCTGAGAGTAGCAGCCATAGTCCCAGGATGTATCACACTCCTTTCCATTTTAGATCTATTTTCCAGATCTGACAGAAATAAACACAGAAACACATAGTAAAGTCAACCATACAACCTGAACAGACAAGGGGAGTCTGGTGCCATCTCATATGGATCCCAGACACTGGATCAGTGGCCATGACAGTCCTACCTTTCCTTTGTGTCCTAAACAGAAGGCACCTTAACCAGACTTATCTCCAGAGGTGACAGACTGATTGATCAAATGGAGTCTTGGGGGCTTGAAACATATCACGTTGCCCACCCCAGAAATCTCTTGACTACTACACTCTTCCTCACTCCAGGAGGCTCCAAGTCTCCTGGTGTCTCAAGGTCTGGTCTCTAGGGATCTCACTGGGGCCTTCAGAAATGTTGTGAGGAAGAATCCTTAAACATTGGTTTAAAACAATAGGAAGTCTTTATTAGCCAGTCAGCAACTACACTGGCTGCTCAGGACCTGAGTGAGTGCAGTCCCAAGACATTATCAGGTTGATAAGTCCAAAAATCTTATCCTGGGTTCACACACCTCAGTTAGCAAGAACAATTAGTCAGAGGCAGAACTACAGAAGTCAAGAAGCAAGGTTAGTACATTTAGAGACCTTCCCAGAACTATGGACTTTGATGGAGTAGGTCTTTGTTCTCATTTTGGCAGGTGGTGCTGCCTACATGCTGTTTTCCAGTTGTGCTAAAGTCTGGGGGCTATTAAGGTCTAGGGGGCTGTAACAACTGCTCCTAGATAGACTCACCATTCTCACCCCAGCTTCTTTGCCATCAATGTCTTCAATGTGGTACAACTGGTGCTGTTGATGAACCAACATTGATACAATGGAGTCTACAGTCAAGCCTTCCCTCAGAGGCACAGTTGCACAGATTTTAACAAATGCAAATGCATTCATTATCTTACTTCATACGGAGTGGATTCACTACCCATAGTATGTTCTGCAGTCCAAATATTCTTCTTACCTGCTTCCCACTCCCCTTACTCCTGGCAACAATACATATTTTTTGTTGTCCACATAATTTCCCCCCTTTCCACAGAACTGTGCATTTTCATATTGGCTCCCATAAATTTACAAATTTACATGAATAAGATTTTTACCCAGTAGCTTTCCTTTTCACTGTTTTTATTTTCAAAGGTAATTCTTAAAAAAAAAAAAAAATCTAGTTTGAGGCAGGTTTTGTATCCCTTTCTTATGTCCCTTTATATGCATTGTACTAGTAAGTAAGAAGCATGGTGGTGAGAAAAACTGTTTCGTTATTTAACTTAAAAGCATGTCTGTACTGTAACCACACACAAATGCCGGCTTGGCACTCATATACAGTAAATGGACTTCATGTTTCTCTATACTTTACATAATTCAAACAGTTAAAAGAAAACATGTTGAAAATATGGAGATCCATCCAGGAATCAGCTTTCTCTTTTTATTTAAATCTTATTTTAAATCTGCCACTTACTGTTTTTCCTGGATATACAGATCAAACCCTGACATTGTAGACAATGTTCTAACACTGAGACACACCCATGCATCACATGCATGCATGTGCCCAAGGAGTCCAGAGGAGGTTATCAGATTCCCCTAGAACTGAGGTTACAGGTGTTTGTGAGTTTTCATATGTAAGTGCTTGGAACCAAGCCTGAGTCCTCTGAAAGAGCAGCCAGTGTTTTCAATCACTGAGTATCTTCCCAGCATACTGCCAAGTCCTTACTTTTTAAACATTCCATAGACTAATTTTTTTTAACAAAATTTAAATTTAGTTATTTGAACCTTATGATTTTCTGCATTATTTTACATATTTTTTTCTGAAGATCTTGGATGCTGATCAGAACAAGTTATAGAAACACACTTTAATATGTTTTATATCACAATTGTGACAAATAACTAATTGTCATTGTTTGAACTGCTGATTGTGTCTCTGTATACAGTTTTTGTCTGTGTGTATTACACCTATTTTCTCAGAACATTTTTCTTGTTTCACTAAGTCTTGACAGTGTCCTCCTCTTTTAATTTTCTATGATATTTAATCTGGTTAGAAACCTAATAACATATTTTCTGTAGAAAATATGCTTGAGGCACTTTTAGATTTCAAACTAAGGCACGTCACTTATCTTTTATTTTGTTAACATATTATTTATTTTTTCATGCATTTAATATTTTTAATTAGACCTATAGTAGGTGAATTAAGGTGTTAGAATATTTTAACTTATTGTTTTGAATATCATTTCCACAATATTTGCTGCCGTTATTTTTGTGCAAATGAGATAATAAATGGTATATATTCCTATGATCACAACAGAATGTCTGTTGTGAAGATTTTCTTCCTTGTGCAAACTGTCTGACTATATTTTTGCTGCCTGTAAGAATTTTTGCTAGTTTGAGACCATTATCTTGAACAACAAATCACTAGACCTTGTAAATAAAATAATCTAACATTCTTCATTTATGCATAAAGTTAATATACTTATAGTCTTTGTTTTATCTGTTTCATGCTTTTGCAGAAAAGTGTACTTTTCTCATCATGCTTCTATTAAACTTTTTCAGGGCCTTAAAACAGGATTTCATGTAGCACAGCCTGGTCTTGAATTTGTTTAGTAGCTGAAAATGACCTTGTGCTCCAATTTCCAAGTGCTGGGATTACAAGCAATGTGCCATGCCTTTCACATTCTTTTTATTAATTAAATTTTTTTCATTTGTTTTACATCCTGATCTCAGTTTCCTTTCCCTCCTCTCTTCCCAACCCCACCGAGGCCTCCACTTTATCCCCTTCCATCCTCTTCTCCTCTATCTCCGTTCAGAAAGGAGCAGGCCTCCATGGGCATCCACAAAGCATGAGCTGGGCAAGGCAACATAGCATGGGGAATAGGTTCCCAAAAACCAGCCCAGGTGCCCAGGACAGTTCATGGGGGAACCAGTTGGGCAGGTTGGGGGAAGGACAGAAGGGGAGAGTAATGAAAGACAGGTCTTGATGGAGGGGTTAGGGAGAAACCCACAAGGATGATCCCAGCTAAGACTCCTAGCAACAGTGGAGAGAGTGCCTGAACTGGCCATCTACTGTAAACAGATTGGCGACTACTCTAACTGTCATCAGAGAGTCTTCATCTAGTAACTGATGGAAGCAGATGCAGAACTGCACAGTCAAGCATGGGGAGGAGCTCTGGGAACCCTGTTGAAGAGAGGGAAGGATGGTAAGAGTGAGGGAGGGGGTCAAGGTCATAACAAGGGAACCCATAGAAACAACTAACCCGGTCTAATAAGAGCTCACTGACTCTGGACTGACAACTAGGGAGCCTGCATGGGACTGACATAGGCCCTCTACATACGTGTGACAGTTGTATAGCTTGGTCTGTTTGTGTGCCTCCGAGCCTTTCACATTTTAAATATGTAATAGTTAGGAAAGGCATATATCTGGTTTTGCCCTCCTTCCTAATTATGCTATTTTTTATAACCTAAATTGTAAGATTTACTCATCTCTAGAGTCAGTAGTTGATTTAGAGATTATACGTATTTTCCATGATAATTTCCAAATTCAATCTTTAAAAATCCCTCTTAATAAATCATTGGAAACCAGTAAGTTATTAATGAAAAGTGTTTTAGAAGACAACTTTTTTGTGTGATGATAAACAATGTTTACTAAAGTAATCTCTCCTCAGGTGGAAATGGCCAACATGAAGTGTATCAGATCTTTGTTGTTTATGCAGAATTTTGAGAATATCAAAAGTATTTCTCTACCACTTCAGATATTGTGCAGATATTGAGAATATCGAAAGTATTTCTCTACCACTCTGATAATATGGCAGAGATGTAAGCATTATCTAGACATTAATTCCTTTGATAATTTGCTTGCTTAGTTAGTTAGTTAGTTAGTTTAGTTAGTTAGTTAGTTAGTTAGTTAGTTTTGGTTTTTCGAGACAGAGTTTCTCTGTGTAGCCCTGGCTGTCCTGGATCTCCCTCTGTAGACCAGAATGGCCTCAGTCTCACAAAGATCTGCCTGCTTCTGCCTCCCGGGTGCTGGGATTAAAGTCAGGCACCACCATGCCAGGCTTTAATTTTTTAATGAGACTGGCATAAGAAAGGTTTGCACTATGACAAATGGAATAGCCAAGTGTCTTAGAAAGTGCTTCAGTTTTACCTGAGAAAAAATGAGACGTGACTGTGTCCTACTAGCTTATCTTTTTAATAGTCAGTGTTCCGTGCCTGGCACTGATTGTTAGTGGTGGTGGTGCTGTTGTGTGTGTTCCTGGTATGTGACAGTTTTCATCCTGTCTCTTCCTTCACGCACTCCCATTTCACACGGCTAATCTGATGTCTTTTGACCTTCTCCCCTTGTCTGTTACTTTATTCCACCTTGTGTGGAATTGTGGTGATCTGACTTTTTGTAAAACTGCTTTTGCTAAATATTTTGAGAGACTATAGGAATGGGTTAGTAGAAGAATTGTACCCTTTCCTTCTGCAATTTTCATATGTTCTTCTGTCACTGCTGTTTTCTAAAATCCATTGTGTATCACCTGTGCAACATTCATCTGAAGTCTTGTCTGAGAAAAGGGAAAATCATCTCAAAAAATACAAGGAAAGAAAGTCAATGATTTATTCCCAGTCAAATGGAACTATAACAGGAAAATCAGGTCATTTTCTTTTTCTTTTGTATCTCTTTTATATCATTGTAAAGTGTTTGTTCTTACCTTAACCAATTTAAACTGAATTCAACAGGCACATACCTAAGGATACATAAATTCAGCACTGACATAGACAAATAGAGTACCACTGAAGTTGGAGTCATATTAGGTGGTGTCATCAACAAGAGAAAGGAATCCCCAGGGACTGGGTGGAGATAGAGGATAGCTGATGTCTTCTGTAACTGGGAGGAAGAACCTAGACCATTTTTCCGGCACATCTGCTGGGTCACAGGGATCTCTGTTGCAAATGCTTAAGACAACCATCAAATGAACATGTAATTATTCTACAAGATGAAACCAACATTTTGTAATAATCTACATCTATTCATGCACACACATAAACACACATACACAGAGAGAGAGAGAGAAAGAGAGAGAGAGAGAGACAGAGAGACAGAGACAGAGACAGAGAGACTCACACTCATTCAACCATAAGTTGAACTAAATTAATTAATTGGAAGGAGTTTCTATCACTTGTGGATTTGGCATCAGTTAAAAATAATAATAATGGAAGCGCTCTGAGACATCCATCCCCCACACCTCACTTTTGTACTTTGGAGTAGAATGGATCAAGTCAGTCTTTCCTCATCATCCCTAGATATCCCTAGGTTTCCTTGCTTGAATTTGAAATCTGCATCACTTTGAACAACCACTTCCATGATTTGAAATAGTGGACTCAGGTGATGCAGCTTGGGAAAGCGTAATAAGAGGACAGATGCAAGACTTTTTCTGAAGAACGTGTTTTTGAGCCAAACTCGTTAATTCCCATTATTCCCTGTGAATACATTAATTTTTCGGCCTTTTATCATTAAATCTCTTCTGAGTAAATGAATTCAGCTGATTTGTATGAACATAGCTAAGTTTTAAAACAAGTTTATAGCTACTTTACCATCTTGTGTTATACAGAATATTCTCCTTAAAACCTGTATGCTGTTATCAAATTTAATTCCTTATTAAAACATTTCTCAGCATTTTGAAACATGAGGTACTCTGGCCTCCACTCTGGTTTAGTAAAAAGAATTTGTCTTTTCAAACTCAGGACTAAAAAGATAATCAGATGCTGGAAATCTTGTTTTATTCATTCAGAACTCCTTACCCACTGACACAGAAAGATTAGCCACCAGAAGTCATGCCTCCTCTACAATTTAAATGCACTCAGAATGGGTATATTGCTAGTGCTCACGAGGGCCGTTGACATTCAAACTGTTGCCTCTTTAGCATTTCTTTCCTTTTCGTTATTCTGTAACTTCAAGGTGTTCAAGCCGTTGGAAAAACACAAAGGATAGGAACAAAGAATAACTATGTTATAGAAAGAATAGGCACTGAAGAATCAGAGTAGGACTATGCACACAATGCCTGAAGGGGATAATGCAGCTATCTTCCAGAATAACTCTCTGTGAATTCCAAATGGATCGTCATGTCATGAGTAAGAATTTTCTTTTATTGTTTTTCTCTATGTGGCTTCAAAATTTCATATCATCATGAAACTTAGCACAAGTAATGAAAGGAGCGCCAAGAAGAGACAAAAAGAAGAAAATAATTACAGAATGAATTCAGACCAGTACAAATGAGGCTGTGGTGCTTGCTAGGAGGGTAAACGCTGGGCCAAACTGGAGGAAAAAAATCTTTATGGGATATTTTAGAATCGAATCCTGTGAGAATTATGTCATTGAAACAAGACAAATGCCTTCTGCAAAGAGGGTGGATGTGGCCCATACAGCTAAGGGATTAAAAGCAGAGAAGGGTGAGAAGAATCCTGGTCAGTCTCCAAGGTCTCTTAGATGAGGTCATGGTTATGGAGAGACAAAAAGCCTATTGGGATACTGTTGTTAAAAAGTGTAGAAAGCCCAGAGTGCCTTCTGATCTGAAAACTATCTGCAACACAAACCTGAGAGTTGTTAAATTTTAAATCCTAGGAATACTATCTTGGTTTTGAGCCATCCAAAGTGTCTATGGATTATATGAATGTTGAATATATGGACACTCCCTTTTAGGAATGGCAGTAACAAAGACAACATATCCTGAAGGCATCTGTATATGGTTCCAAATCTCAGTCATACACTTGCTTGCCTTGACATCAATGCATGAATTACAGAGGCAATTGTCTGCACCCTACATCCAGCTTTATAAAGTTATAGAACCACAAAGAGGCTATCCCAAGTTAAAACTGCCAACTTCTTCCCAAATAATACAGTCAAGGCAACAAAACACCTCCTTCACTATTTCAGCTGTCCATCATATATGTAAATGAATAAGAACATTCAAAACACTACCAACACCTTTCTGTCACCACATGGATACCTAAGTGGATTGAATAAGGCAAGAATAACAATGCTAAGCACTCAAATTTAGTTTCTCATGTTAGCAATATATTGTTCTATCATGATCTCTACAGAAATATTCAAAGTAGTAAGCATGTAAGGTTTCAGTTATCATGTAGATGAATATGTTATTGTTATGGAAAATAATTGTTCTTGATTAGCCACTGGGAAATGGTGAGTCACTGTGCAGGATGAGCATTTTAATATTTATGATAAGGCTAAAATACATGTGGAAGAAATTTCTTCAAGGACTCCAGATTACATGGGATGGTCCTGTCTGCATCCCAGAACTGCAGTTTACCCTCCATCCTCACCTCCAAGTCTTTCCCCCAACTTCCCTCTGCTGACCCCCCTCTACTCCTTCTTGGTTTCATTCCAGAAGTGGTTAGGCCTCCAATGGATATCAACCAACCATGGCATCTCAAGTTGCAGTAAGGCTAGGCACCTCCCCTCATACTAAGGCCAAACAAGGCAACATAGTATGAGGAAAAGTGTTCCAAATGCAGGCAAAAGATTACTTGAACTTGTCATCAACAGATAACCCTTGAGTTTGTTGTTTGTGTATAGGAAGGCTACTGATTTGTCTGTTTGTGTGTTTGTTTGTTTTAGTTAATCTTGTATCCAGCCTATTTGCTGGAGGTGTTTATCAGCTGTATGAGTTCCCAGGTAGAATTTCCCAGGTTGCTTGTGTATAGTATCAAATCATCTGCAGAAGATACTTTGACTTATTCCTTTCCAATTTGTATTCCTTTGATCTCCTTAGTTGTCTTATTGCTCTAGATAGAACTTCAAGTGCTATATTGAACAGATATAGAAAGAGTTGACAGTCTTGTCTTGTTCCTGATTTTAGTAGAACTGCTTTTGAGTTTCTCTCCATTTAATTTGATGTTGGCTATAGGCTTACCATAAATTGCCTTTATTATGTTTATATATGTTTCTTGTATCCATGATCTCTCCAAAACTTTTATCATGAAGAGGTGTTGGATTTTGTCAAAGGTTTTTAGCATCTAATGAAATAATCATGTAAGTTTTTCCTTTTAGTTTGTTTATATGGTGGATTAAATTGACAGATTTTTGTGTGTTCAACTATCCCTGCATTTCTGGGATGAAGCCTATTCAGTCATGGTGGATGATCTTTTTGATATGTTATTAGATTTGGCTTGCCAGTTTTTTTATTGAGTGTTTTTGCATCAATATTCATGAAGGAAATTGGTCTGTGATTCTCTTTGTTGAGTCTTTGTATGGTTTGGGTATCAGGATGACTATGGCTTCATAGAATTTGGCAATGTTCCCTCTGTTTCTATTTTGTGGAATAATTTTGCTGAAGTTGCAGGAAAATGTAATAGAATCCAGCTACTATCACAAAAGCTAATACTTAGAAAGGTCAAAGATTTTTCCAAAGGTCAAGCCATGGCTTAAGAAGTCTTGGTGATATTTTAGCTTTTGTATATATATTAGCTGGTTCCTACAATGATTTTCTTGTATGCTATGTGTGCTTCCAAGAGCTCCTAAGAGTGCATTTATCTAAAATACTTACCAAGCATCCAAGGCCAAATGACCTCTTGAACTAAGGTAACACTCTTATGGAAACAACACCTGTCTCCTAGGTCAGGCAGATAGCTTTATTTCTTGTTTTGTTTTTAAAGATTTATTTATTTATTATTATTATGTATACAGAAGAGGGCACCAGATCTCATTACAGATGGTTGTGAGCCTCCATGTGGTTACTGGGAATTGAACTCTCTCCAGCCCCTTAGCTTTATTTCTTATGCAATTTAGGCTGAGACCATCCTTTCTTATACAGCCGTACTAACATTAAAGATTTATAGCATTTTTACCTAACCACTTCTAGGAATGTAGTTTGAGCACATAAATTCCCTTTTTCTGATATATTAACCGATTTTAGCTCTCAGTTGACCTCCTCCCTTACCATTCCCTTTTTGGGTTGTAAAAGAAACTCTGATGGTCACTGCCTGAGGAAAACTCTTGTCTGCCTTTATGACCCTGTAAGAATTCAAGCCTGGTGACCTTTCTTTAACATGGGTATATAATTATAAACCTTAGAGACTTAAAGAGGATTTTTGAGGATTTGGCCTAGAGAACTAGAAGAATGAGATGAAAGATGAGGAAGAGCCAAATGGGGAAGAACGAGATGGGGAAGAATGAGGTGAAAAAGACCAAGATGGGGCAGAACTAAGATGAGAAAATTATAATAGAACTTACAGGGGACAGCAGATAAAGGTAGAGAGAAACCAGGAAAGAAAGGAGCTAGGCTTGAGAATAGAGCTGAAGCTGTGTAGATAGGCTTTTATCCCAGAGGATAAAGTAGAAAAAAAGCATGGTGTACTTAGATTCTTTTCCTGAAAATAATTTGCACCATTAGTAGCTTCTTTTCTGGGCCCCTGGGAAGAAGATTATTAAGGCTAGTCCTTATTAATATTCGGGATAATTTGAGGAGTATTGGTATTAGCTCTTCTTTGAAAGTCTGATAGGATTCTGTGTTAAAGCCATCTGGGCCCGAGCTATTTTCTTTTCTTTTTCTTTTTTTTCTTTCTTTTTTGTTGGAGGGGGAGGGGCCATAGGGAGAGTTTTAATGTCTGTTTCTATTTCCTTAGGTGTTATGGGTTTATTTAAATTGTTTATCTAATTTTGATTTAAATTACCAAATGGTATCTATCAAGAAATTTGTCCATTTATTTTAGATTTTTCCAATTTTGTAGAGTACAGGTTTTTGAAGTATGACCTAATGATTTTTTTGGATTTCCTTGGTGTCTGCTGTTATGCACCCTTTTCCTTTTTGATACTGTTAGTTTGGATATTCTCTCTCTGCCTTTTAGTTAGTTTGGATAAAGGTTTACCTATTTTGTTGATTTTCTCAAAGAACCAATTCTTTGGTTCATTGATTCTTTGTTTTATTCCCTTTATTTCTACTTCATTAATTTAAGTCCTTAGTTTGATTATTTGCTGCCATCTATTCCTCTTGTATGTGTTTACTTCTTTTTGTTCTAGAACATTCAGGTGTGCTATTAAGTGTGAGACCTCTCCAATTTAGTTATAAAGGCACTTAGTATTATGAACTTTCCCTCTAGCATGTCTTTCATTGCGCCCCATAAATTTGGGCATGTTATGCATTCATTTTCTTTTTTCTTCCCCCTTTTTTAAAATTATATTTGTGTTTTAATTTTATACATCAGCTATGGGTTCCCCTGTCCTCCCCCCTCCCATGCCCCCCCTTCTCCCCACCCCTCCCCTCCATTCCCATCTCCTCCAGGGCCAAGACTCCCTTGGGGATTCATTTAAACTTGGTGGATTCAGTACAGACAGGACCAGTCCCCTCCTTCCAGGCTGAGCAAAGTGTCCCTGTGTAAGCCCAAGTTTCCAAACAGCCAACTTATGCACTAAGGACAGGTCCAGGTCCCACAGCCTGGATGCCTCCCAAACAGTCCAAGCCACTCAACTGTCTCACTTCTCCAGAGGGCCTGATCCAGCTGGGGGCTCCACAGCCTTTGGTTCACAATTCATGTGCTTCCATTCGTCTGGCCTTTTGTCCCCATGCTTTTTCCAATCCTGGGCTCAACAATTCACGCTCCCACAGTCCCTCCTCCTTCTTGACAACTGGACACACGGAGCTCCACCTGGGGCCTGGCTGAGGATCTGTGCATTCACTTCCATCAGTCACTGGATGTGAGTTCCAGTCCGACACTCAGGGTGTTTGGCCATCTGATCACCAGACTAGGTCAGATGAGGCTTTCTCTCCACCACTGCCAGCAGTCTGCAGAGGACGCATCATTGTGGACCTCAGGGGACCTCTCCAGCACTCTGTCCACTCCTGTTCTCATGTGGTCCTCATCCATCATGGTCTACCATTCCTTGTTCTCCCTTTCTGTTCCTGATCCAGCTGGGATCTCCTGCTCCCCCAAGTCTCCCTTCCCTTAAACCTTGCCCTTCATTTCTCCCACTCTCATCCAGGTTGTTCATGTAGATCTCATCCATTTCTCTGTCATTGGGCGATCCCTGTGTCTTTCCTAGGGTCCCGTTTTCTAGGTAGCCCCCCTGGAGATGTGTAACAGTCTAGTCATCTTTGTTTTACATCTAGTATCCTCCTATGAGTGAGTACATACCATGTTTGTCCTTCTGAGACTGGGTTACCTCACTCAGGATGATTTTTTTCTATATCTATCCATATGCCTGCAAACCTCATGATGTCATTGTTTTTCTCTGCTGAGGAGTATTCCATTGTGTATATGTACCATATTTTCTTTATCCATTCTTCAGTTCAAGGGCATCTAGGTTGTTTCCAGGTTCTGGCTATTACAAACAATGCTGATATGAACATGGCTAAGCAAATGCCCTTGTGGTATGATTGAGCATTCCTTGGGTATATGCCCAAGAGTGCTATAGCTGGGTCTTGGGGGAGATGGATTCCAAATTATCTAAGGAAGCGCCATATTGATTTCCAAAGTGGCTGTACAAGCTTGCATTCCCACCAGCAGTGGAGGAGAGTTCCCCTTGCTCCACATCCTCTCCAGCATAAGCTGTCTTCTGTGTTTTTGATCTTAGCCATTCTGACAGGTGAAAGGTAGTATATCAGAGTTGTTTTGATTTGCATTTCCTGGATAATTAGGGATGTTGACCAATTCCTTAAATGTCTTTAAGCCATTTGAACTTCCTCTGTTGAGAATTCTCTCTTTAGTTCTATAGCCCATTTCTTAATTGGACAGTAGGGCATTTTGATGTCTAATTTCTTGAGTTCTTTATATATTCTGGATATGAGCCCTCTGTCAGATGTGGGGTTGGTAAAGACCTTTTCCCATTCTGTAGGCTGTCATTTTTGTTTTGTTAACCATGTCCTTTGCTCTACAAAAGCTTCTCAGTTTCAACAGGTCCCATTGATTGATTGTTTCTCTCAGTGTCTGTGTTACAGGGGTTATATTTAGAAAGTGATCTCCAGTGCCAATGCATTCAAAACTACTTCCTACTTTCTCTTCTATCAGGTTCAGAGTAACTGGATTTATGTTGAGGTCTTTAATCCACTTGGACTTAAGTTTTGTGCACAGTGACAGATATGGATCTATTTGTAGTCTTCTACACATTGACATCCAGTTATGCCAGCACCATTTGTTGAAGATGCTTTCTTTTTTCCATTGTACATTTTTGGCTTCTTTGTAAAAAATTATTTGTTCATAGGTGTGCGGGATAATGTCAGGGTCTTCAATTTGATTCCATTGGTCCACATGTCAGTTTTTATGCCAGTACCAAGCTGTTTTTATTACAGTAGCTCTATAGTAGAGCTTGAGGTTGGGGATCGTGATGCCTCCAGAGGTTGTTTTATTGTACAGGATTCTTTTGGCTATCCTGGGTTTTTTGATTTTCCATATGAAGTTGAGTACTTCTTTCCAGATCTGTGAAGAATTGTGTTGGTAATTTGATGGGGATTGCATTGAATCTATAGATTGCTTTTGGTAAGATCGCCATTTTTACTATGTTAATCCTACCTATCCATGAGCATGGGAGGTCTTTCCATTATCTGACATCTTCTTCAATTTCTTTTTTCAGGGACTTAAAGTTCTAGTCATATAGGTTCTTCACATGCTTAGTTAGAGTAACCCGAAGGTATTTTATATCATTTGTGGCTATTGTAAAGGGTGATATATCTCTGATTTCCTTCTCAACCTGTTTGTCTATTGTATATAGGAGGGCTACTGATTTTTTTAGTTGATCTTGTATCCTGCTATGTTGCTGAAGGTTTTTATTAGCTGAATCAGTTCCTTGGTTGAATTTTTGGGGTCATTCATGAATACTATCATGTCATCTGCAAATAGGGAGAGCTTGACTTCTTCCTTTCCAATTTGTATCCCCTTAATCTCCTTATGTTGTCTTATAGCTCTGGCTAGAACTTCAAGTACTATATTGAATAAGTATGGGGAGAGGGGACAGCCTTGCCTTGTTCCTGATTTTAGTGGTATTGCTTTGAGTTTCTCTCCATTTAATTTGATGTTGGCTGTTGGCTTGCTGTAGATTGCCTTTATTATGTTTAGGTATGTTCACTGTACTCCTGATCACTCAAAGACCTTTATCATGAAGGGGTGTTGGATTTTGTCAAATGCCTTTTCTGCATCTAGTGAGATGATCATGTGGTTTTTTTCTTTGAGTTTGTTTATATGGTGTATTACATTGATGGACTTTCGTATGTTGAACCACCCTTGCATCCCTGGGATGAAGCCTACTTGATCATGGTGGATAATTGTTTTGATGTGTGCTTGGAGTCTGTTTGCCAGTATTTTATTGAGTTTTTTTGCATCAATGTTCATGAGGGAGATCGGTCTGTAGTTCTCTTTCTTTGTTGCATCTTTGTTTGGTTTAGGAATCAGGGTAATTGTAGCCTCATAGAAGGAGTTTGGTAATATACCTTCTGCTTCTATTGTGTGGAACAATTTAAAGAGTATTGGTATTAACTCTTCTTTGAAGATCTGGTATAATTCTGCACTGAAACCATTTGGTCCTGGGCTTTTTTTGGTTGGGAGAGTTTTAATGACTGATTCTATTTCCTTAGGGATTATTGGACTATTTAAATGGTTTATCTGGTCTTGATTTAACTTAGGTATTTGATACCTATCCAGAAAATTATCCATTTCTTTTAGATTTTCCAGTTTTGTGGAGTAGAGGTTTTTGAAATATGACCTGGTGATTCTCTGGATTTCCTCATTGTCTGTTGTTATGTCTCCCTTTTCATTTCTGATTTTGTTAATTTGGATGCTCTCTCTCTGTCTTTTGGTTAGTTTGAATAAGGGCTTGTCTATCTTGTTGACTTTCTCAAAGAACCAACTCTTTGTTTCATTAATCCTTTGTATTATTCTCTTTATTTCTATTTTATTAATTTCAGCTCTCAATTTGATAATTTCCTGGCATCTGTTCCTCCTGGGAGACTTTGCTTCTTCCTGTTCAAGGGCTTTCAGGTGTGCTGCCAAGTCACTAGCATGAGATTTCTCCAGCTTCTTTATGTGGGCATTTAGTGCTATGAATTTCCCTCTTAGCACTGCTTTCATAGTGTCCCATAAGTTTGGGTATGTGATGTATTCATTTTCATTGATCTCTAGGAAGTCTTTAATTTATTTCTTTATTTCATCCTTAACCCATTGGTGATTCAGTTGAGCATTATTCAGTTTCCATGAGATTGTAGGATTTCTGTAGTTTTTTTCTGTTGTTGAAATCTAACTTTAAACCATGGTGGTCCGACAGAACACAGGAGATTATTCCAATTGTTTTGTATCTGTTGAGATTTGCTTTGTGGCCAAGTATGTGGTCAATTTTAGAGAAGGTTCCATGGGGTGCTGAGAAGAAGGTATATTCTTTTTTGTTTGGTTGGAATGTTCTGTAGATATCGATTAAGTCCATTTGAGCCATAACATCAGTTAAGACCATTATGTCTCTGTTTAGTTTCAGTTTGGCCGATCTGTCCAGAAGTGAAAGTGGGTGTTGAAATCTCCCACTATTAATGTGTGGGGTTTTATATGTGATTTAAGCTTTAGTAATGTTTCTTTTACATCTGTGGGTGCCCTTGTGTTTGGGGCATAAATGTTCAGAATTGAGACTTCATCTTGGTGGATCTTTCCTGCAATGAGTATGTAATGTCCTTCATCATCTCTTTTGATTGATTTTAGTTTTAAGTCTATTTTGCTGGATATTAAGATGGCTACACCCGCTTGTTTCTTAAGACCATTTGATTGGAAAGTCTTTTCCCAGCCTTTTATTCTTAGGAGGTGTCTGTCTTTGAATTTGAGGTGTGTTTCTTGTATGCAGCAGAAAGATGGGTTCTGTTTTTGTATCCATTCTGTTAGTCTGCGTCTTTTTATAGGTGAATTAAGTCCATTGATATTAAGGGATATTAATGACCAGTGGTTGTTTGTTCCTGTTATTATTTTTATTATTTGGTAGTAGTGTGTGTGTACTTCTCTTCTTTGGGGTTTACTGCTGTAGTGTTATCTATTGCCTGTGTTTTCATGGGTGTATCTGCCTTCCTTAGGTTGGAATTTTCCTTCTAGTGCTTTCTGTAGGGCTGGGTTTGTGGATAAGTATTGTTTAAATCTGGTTTTGTCTTGGAAGGTCCTGTTCACTCCACCTATGATTGAGAGTTTTGCTGGGTATATTAGTCTAGGCTGGCATCCATGGTCTCTTAGTGTCTGCATTATATCTGTCCAGGTCCTTCTGGCTTTCAAAGTCACCATTGAAAAATCAGGTGTTATTCTGATGGGTTTGCCTTTATAAGTCACTTGGCTTTTTTCCTTTGCTGCCCTTAATATTCTTTCTTTATTCTGTATGTTTAGTTGTTTATTATGTGGTGAGGGGGGATTTTTTTGGAGGGGTCTAGTCTGTTTGGTGTTCTATAGGCTTCTTGTATCTTCATAGGCATTTTGTTCTTTAAGGTGGGAAAGTTTTCTTCTATGATCTTGTTAAATATATTTTCTGTGCCTTTGAGTTGGTATTCTTCTCCTTCCTCTATCCCTATTATTCATAGGTTTGGTCTTTTCATGGTGTCCCAAATTTCTTGGACAGTTTGGGTCATGACTTTGTTGGTTTGAGTGTTTTCTTTGACTGATGAATCTATTTCTTCTACCGTATCTTCAACACCAGACATCTTCTCTTCCATTTCTTGCATTCTATTGGTTATTCTTGCATCTGAAGTTCCTGTTTGTTTACTCAGATTTTCTATTTCCAGCATTCCTTCTGCTAGTGTCTTCTTCATGTTTTCTATTTCCCTCTTCAGGTCTTGGACTGTTTTCCTTGTTTTTTCCTGATTTTCTTTCAGGGACTTATTGTTTTCTTCTGCTTTAATTGTCCTTTCCTCTAGTTTTTTATAGTGTTCTTCCCATTTTTTGTTTGTCTGTTCCTCCACTTTATTTTTGATTTCTTCTATATAAGGCTCTAGCCTCTTCATGATGTTACTTATAAGGTTGTTTTCTTCTGCTTCTTCCATTCTGTGATGTTCAGGTCTAGCTGTTGGAGAAGGACTAGGTTCTGGTAATGCTGTATTGCTCTTTATTTTGTTGTATGTACTTCTGCCTTGGTGTCTGCCCATCTCCTTGTGGGTTCATTCTTGGTCTTATCAATGTCCAGACAGAGTTGATAGATTTAGGGGGCCTCTCTCTGGTCCAGATGGAAGCTCTGGGCTGGATGGGAGCTCTGGTCCAGATGGGAGTGCTGGCCAGATAGGAGCTGGGGTGCTGGACTCTGAGTTTCAGGAAGCCCCTGGGTTCTTCTTATCTTGTCCATATGGGAGTTCCTCTTGTCCAGATGGGTGTTCCAGGACAGGATGGAAGCTCTGGTCCAGATGGGAGTTCCAGGGCAGATGGCAGTTCTGGGCTCTCTGGTCCAGATGGGAGATCTGGGACAGGATGGAATACTGGACACTGGTCTCTAAGTCTCCGGAAGTGGCTGGGGTCTCCAGCAGATGGGTGTGGGGGCAAGACGTTGAAGTTGTAGTGTCCACTGGAGGGTCTCTCTGGTCTCTGGTCCAGATGGGAGTTCTGGTGTGGATGGGAGCTGGGGGCTGGTCTCTGAGTCTCAGGAAGTGGCTGGGGTCTCGGGCAAATGGGTGTAGGGGAAGGGTGTGATGACTGCAGGGTCTGCCTGCAGTCTCTGGTCCAGATGGGAGTTCTGGGGCAGATGCTGCATTCATTTTCATTGAATTCTAGGAAGTCTTTCATTTCTATCTTTATTTCTTCCTTGACACAGTGGTCAGTCAGTAGAGTTGTTCAGTTTCCATGAGTTTGTGGGGTTTCTCTTGTTGTTAGTAGACAGTTTTAATCCATGGTGGTCTGAGAGGATGCAAGGAGTTATTTCAGTTTTCTTGTTTCTGATGAGACTTGCACTGTGACTATGTGGTCAATTTTGGAGAATGTTCCATGAGATACTGAGAAAAAAAGTGCATAGTTTTGTATTTGCATGAAATGTTCTATAAATATCTGTTAGGTCCATTTGGTCCATAATGTTTGTTAGGTTCATTATTTCTCTGCTTAGTTTTTGTTGGAATAATGTGTCCATTGGTGAGAGTGGGGTGCTAATGTCCCCTACTATCAACATGTGAGGATTGATGTGTGATTTAGGCTTTAGTAATGTTTCCTTTGTAAATGTGGGTACCCTTGGGTTTGATGCATACATACTAAGAATTGAAAAAACTTCTTGCTGGACTTTTCCTGTGATTAATATGAAATGTCTTTATCTGTCTCTTTTGATTAACTTTGATTTGAAGTCTATTTTGTTAGATATTAGAATGGCTACAGCAGCTTATTTCTTAGGTTCATTTTCTTAGAAAATCTTATTTCAACTATTTACTCTGAGGAAATGTTTATCTTTGATGTTAGGGTGTGTTTCTTGGATGCAGCAAAATGGTGGATCTTTTTGTTTTTGCATCTATTCTGTTAGACTTTTTATTGAAGAATTGAGACCATTGATGTTGAGAGATATCAATGAACAATAACTGTTACTTCCTGTTAGTATGGTGGTGGTGGTGGTAGTGGTGGTGGTGGTAGTGGAGGAGGAGAGTGGTGTGTGTGTATGTGTGTGTGTGTGTGTGTGTGTGTGTATGTGTGTTTCTCTTCTTAGGGTTTTGCTATTATAAGATTATTTATTGTCTGTATTTTCGTGGGTGGAGTAAACCTCCTTGGGTTGGAGTTTTCCTTCTAGCACTTGCTGTAGGCCTGGATTTGTGGATTGATATTGTTTAAAATTGACTTTGTCATGAAATATCTTGTTTTTCCCATCTATGTTGTGGATCTCTGCATTTGTTTCCATCAGTTACTGGATGAAGCCTCTCTGATAACAGTTGGGCTAAGCACCAATCTATGAGTACAGCAGAATACCATTAGGCATCATTACATTGACATTATTTTTTCCTCCTGTTGTGTTTGGTTCTATCCTAGGTCTCTGGGTCATCCAGCCTGTGGGTCCTAGTGGTCCAGTCAGTGTCAGAGGTGGGATCCCTCTCGTGGCATTACAGGCTAGAACAGTCATTAATTGTCCACCTATACCCCAGCACATCTTGTAGGCAGAACAAATTATAGGTCAAAGTTTATGTGGCTGGTTGGTGTCCCAATCTCTCCACTGGAAGTCTTGCCTGACTACAGGATAGGGTATGTATCCTTGTTGGTATGAGTCCTAGCTGGGATCACCCTTGTAGATTCCTTGGGGTTTCTATTGCACTAGGTTTCTACCTCACTACAGCACTTTCACTACCTCTCTTTCAGCCCTTTCACCCCCTGTTGTCCCACCTATTCCCTCCTATTCCCATCCCCAGACCACCCACAAAACCTAGTCCATTTTACCTTCCCAGGAAGATCTGAGCATCCCCCTTGAGTCCTCCTTGTTACTTAGCTTCTCTGAGTCTGTGGATTGTAACATGATTATCCTCTACTTTACAGTTAATAGCTGCTTATAGAAATAGGGTTTTTGTTTGTTTGTTTTAATGTTGTTGTTGTTGTTGTTGTTGTTGATATTGTTTGGTTTTTGGAGACAGGGTTTCCCTGTCTAATATCCCTGGATGAACTCATAGACCAGACTGGCCTTAAACTCACAGAGATCCACGTGCCTCTGCCTCCAGAGTGCTGGGATTAAAGGCATGTGTCACTACTGCCCAGTATCAATAGCTACTTATAAGTGAGTACATACGATGTTTTCCTTTTGGAGTCTGGGTTACCTCATTCAGGATGATTTTTTTTTTCTAGTTTCATTCATTTGCTTGTAAGTTTTATATTATTTTCTGTGGGATAATGCTCTTGCCCTGGTTTAATGAAACACTGATTGGCCAGTAGTCAGGCAGGAAGGAAGGGAGGATTGAGGAGTTGCCACCCAGATACAGAGAAAGCAAGAGACAAGGCAGAACAGAGAAAACATACCAAGCCACATGGCTAAATATAGGTAAGAATTATGGGTCAATTTAAGTGTAAAAGCTAGTCAGTAATAAGCCTCCACTAATGGCCAAGCAGTTATAAGTAATATTAAGCCTCTGCGTGATTATTTTATAAGTAGTAGGACTAGGAATGACAAGAGAAAACTTTCTACCACAATTATTTTTTTTTAACACTGAGTAATACTGAGTAATACATTGTGTAAATGTGCCACATTTTCTTTATCCATTCTTCAGTTGAGGGACATCTGGGCTGTTTCTAGATTCTGGTTATTATGAATAAAGCTGCTATGAGCATATTGAGCAAGTGTACTTGTGGTATGATACAGCATTAGTTGGGTATATGCCAAAGAGTGATATAGCTGGGTCTTGAGGTAGACCAATTCCCAAGTTTTTGAGAAACCACCATATTGGTTTCCAAAGTAGCTGTGCAAGTTTGCATTTGTACCAGCAACAGAGGAGCTGTCACTTGTGGTTTTGATCTTAGACATTCTGATTGGTATAAAATGGAATCTCAGAGTCATTTTGATTTTCATTTCCCTGATGATTGAGAATGTTGATCACTTCTTTAAGTGTTTCCTGGCCATTTGAAATTCTTCTGTTGAGAATTCTCTCTTTAGATCTGTACCCCATTTCTTAATTGGATTATTTGGTTTGTTGATGCCCATTTTCTTGAATTCTTTATATATTTTGAAAACCAGCCCTCTATCAGATGTGGGATTGGTGAAGACCATTTCCCATTCTGTAGGCTGTCCTTTTGTTCTATTAATAGTGTCCTTTGCCTTACAGGAGATTTTCAGTTTCTTGAGGTGCCATTTATTAATTGTCAATCTTACTGTCTGTGCTATTGGTGTTCTATTTAGGAAGTTGTCTCTTGTGTCAACTTGATCAAGCCTATTTCCCACTTTCTTTTCTATCAGGTTCAGTGTATCTGGTTTCATGTTGAGTTCTTTGGTCCACTTGAACTTGAGTTTTGTGCAGGGTGATAGATATGGATCTGTTTACATTCTTCTATATGACAACATCCAGTTACACCAGAACCAATTTGTTGAAGATGCTTTCTTTTTTCCATTGAACAATTTTGGCTTCAGGATTCCAAAGGTATATGGATTTACATCTATGTCTTCAATTCAATTCTATTGATCCATCTGTCTGTTTTTATGCCAATACCATGTGGGTTTTATTACTATGGCCCTGTAGTACAGCTTTCAATCAGGTATGGTGATATCTCTGAAAGTTCTTTTATTGTACAGGATTATTTTAGCAAATCCTGGGAAATTTTTTTCTATATGAAGTTGAGAATTGTTCTTTCAAGGTCTATAAAGAATTGTGTTGAGATTTTGATGAGAATTGCATTGAATCTTTATATTACTTTTGGTAGGATGGCCATTTTTACTATGTTAATCCTGCTGATCCATGAACATGGGAGATCTTTCCATCTTCTGATATCTTCTCTAATTTCTTTCCTCAAAATCTTGAAGTTCTTGTCTTACTGCTCTTTCTCTTCTGTGGTTAGAGTTACACCAAGGTATTTTATATTATTTGTGGCTATTGTGAAGGATGTTTCCCTGATTTCTTTCTTCATTCGTTTGCTGTTTGTATATAGGAGGGTTACTTATTTTTTTAGTTAATTTTGTTAGCTCAAGATTAACTTTGCTGGCTTCTAAGATTTTTGCAGGAAAAAAAACAGAAACAAAAAATTAGTTATTTTGCCATTGTTTTATGGTTTTTCTTCTGTTTGTAGCAGAGCACATTCCTAATTCAAACTCAGATAAAATCTAGTAGCATATACTTTTGTTTTATAATTAAAGATGATCATTCACATACATACATAATGCATACTGACTACTTACCCCTTCCCCTCCCTCACACCCTTTTACCCTGTCTTCCCTTTCTCCTTCCTATAGATCTTTCTCATATTCATATCTGCACATTTTGTTTCATGACCTGTTTAGTTTAACTAGGACAATCTGTGTAACTGTGGTTTGGAGCTATCCACTGTTGCCTCATGGACTCAGCACTGGGTATAAAACTGAAGATCATGACTCTCACTCTCCCAGAGTATATCAATAGTCTATAGTTCAGCAATGAGTAGTCCAGCCCTGTAAACCCTTTCTAGTTCTACAACTGATTGTTGACAGGGCCAGTCATGTGAGGGTTCATTGTGAGTAACCACAAATGCTGTGAGATCATGACTAAAAATATTTTATCAAGTGTAGAGACTGGCATTTCATAGTTCTTTACCCTTATGTTCCAACTCATATTCTTCCCATTCTCTCTTTCATAGTATTCCCTGTGCCTTATTAGAGTATGGTATAAATGTCATAGTTATGGATGAGACCTCAACTATTGCTTATTCTCAGCAGTGGCAGCATATGCCTTTAATCTCAGCATTCAGCAGGCAGAACAAGGCAGATCTCTGTGAGAGTTCAAGGCCAACCTGGTCTACAGAGTGAGTTCTTGAACAGGCAGGGCTACAAAGAAAAACCGTGTCTCAAAATACAAAAAGAAAAAAATCTGGTGCCTAATGGAGAGTATAGAGAAGTGTGAGAAAAACTTGGAGTTTCCAACATGGAATTGCAGGCTGGTGCTTAGAATAAATATACTTTTCCTGTACCCTGTTGCTATTACATAGATTGCCATGGAAAGGGTTCTCTTCTTTTTATTCTTATTTGAGTTTATAGAAAAGAGCCAAAGGAGAAAGAACACAAATCCAAATGGCAGTTTCTTGGTAGCAGCCCTTTTTATAGTTACACAACATGTATTCAGTACTGTGTTATTCTGAAGCCACTGTGGCTGTCTAATATTAAGACAAAGGTCATTCAAGCAGAGGATAGACTTTCTTCTCAAAGGTCACACACAGCTACCACTGGAGATTATACTTCATATACTGTGAAGTTAGGGAGGAGAATGTCAACAG
The DNA here is from genome assembly GCF_903995425.1 of Onychomys torridus. Classification (NCBI taxonomy): domain Eukaryota; kingdom Metazoa; phylum Chordata; class Mammalia; order Rodentia; family Cricetidae; genus Onychomys; species Onychomys torridus. Next base: position 1,173,703 of record NC_050460.1, on the reverse strand, counting down.
TATAAGAACAAGAGAGAAGTGAAAGGCTACCAAAATCTGTCATCAATACAAATTTTAAAATCCTCAAGGTCAGAGAAAGAGTTACTGTTAGCGTTTGATGGAAGATGACCCCACAGGCTCACTTCACTTTGCTCACAGGAAGTGGCTCTATTTTGAGAGTTTGTGAAACTTTTGGTACATGAGACTGTCCTAAAGAACATAGGTCACAAGAGGCAGGCCTTAGCAGGGTATAGCTGTCTCTGGCTCTGAGTCTACACTCTGCTTCCTTATCCAGCCACATGTGAAGAGCCCTGCCACACACTCACCTTGTTATGCCTCTTTCTCCATAAGTGACTGAAATACCCTGAAATTGTGAACCAGAACCAATCCTTCTCTCTATAATTTGCTTCTATAATGAAAAGGGTAGCTAATAAAAGGGTGTTTACAGGAAGCTTTCTGAATTAGATTAAATTAAATTAGATAAACTCTACTTGAAACTTATAATAATGATAGCACTACTCTCTAAAGTTTGCAAGAATGGACAGGAAATTTTTTTAATATAATATGAATCACTAAGTAACTGCATTATAGTGGCTATAGGTTTAGGACCAACATGTAGAGTTAAGCATGCACAGTATTGACCTATATCATGAAGACAAACAAATACACCAACTTTGTAGTGTCCTACCCACCATGCTGACTCACTCCAGCCAAATGGTACCGGGACCTACAAAGTATATATGGGGATGGCTGTTGATACAGCATTGCAAATCTTGGAGGACAGTTTGGTCAGGAATACTATTTTAAACTACAGGCAGATAAAAATGGATGTGAGCAATATTATATAACTTCTCTAAATTATGGAAGTCTAAACATTTACTCTTAGGCTGGGTATGGTGGTGGTACACACTTTATAATCCCATAATCTCTATTGTTCTTTGCTTACTTGTTCTGCAGAAAGCCAGCACTAGGTTGTGAGAGTCTCCGGACTGTATCTTAGTTGATATCCAGGGGAGGCCTGAGACTCTCTGTAGCCACGTGAGAAAATTTGAAAGCTGATTCTCCCTAAATTGAGCCTTGCTGTGACTGATGCTGAACCCAGCTAAACTACACTCAATTCTTGGCCTGTGAGACAGTAAGTGCTGACTTGCTATATTCCAAGAGTAATAAGAAACTTATATTGTTGGCATGGATCCAAAGCCACAAAAACTAAGAAATGGTGAAGATAAGATAAGTATACAGAACTCACATTCCAAAAGGAACTTGCAGACTCAAATTTTCCCTGTAGGGCTTCACTGTCACTGTCAAGATGTCCCTCTATCCTGAAGAGAATACCCCTACAAAGTAACAAATAATAGAAAGTAGAATGCACATCCAAAAAGAGAGTGAGTTGTTGGCTTGGCTTCAGCAATGGTTATAAATCAACCAACATACCCAATGTGTTTAGGCTTCCATATCCTAGAAATGGAAAGGCAGTGTGGTAAGAGGCATCACAAACTAGAGCACATTTTCTAAGGTACAGAACTCTCACTGTTTGTGTTTTTTCTTGATGCATTTGCATGATGTGAAAGTCACATACTAAATGAACACAAAGCTCTCCTTTTTAATTCAAACATACCAAAAATAAAATTCAAAGTCATATACCAAGCAAATATTAAGTAAGACCTGAAGGTCATACCAATCTGGAGGCAAAATTAAATACAAAAAGAAATGATAGTAGCTCACCTTTCAGATTGTATTAGAAATATGGATTAAGCAGAATTTTCTAATCCCAGCCACAATCATAGAAAATGCAATGCTAACATATGAACATG